>NC_061499.1:2026932-2221932 GCF_022539355.2 Hippoglossus stenolepis
AGAGCGAGGGATGGAGACCAGAGCGACGAGATGAATTTGTTGAGGGCGGCGACAGATTGGGAAGGAAGAACATGTGTTTATGGAAATGAGATGAGTGCGTGCAGCGAATCCTCAGATGCTGTCATGAATACTTAAAATAGTTTAATATTAAAGGGGAAATAAATGAAGATTGTTTTACTCCTTTACATGATGTTGACGCTTTGAATTATAAATCACCAGCTTGTTGTATTTCTATATTCATCAAATTTACTTTTTCATGTATTATTATATTCAACGTAAACAAAGTCGGGACCAGAAGCCACAATAATCTCAATCGGATGTTTCCGGACCAAACTTAAATTTCAATTCTATGCGTCAGGGAGAAACTCATAAAATGTTAGTGTTGATCCGAATCTGCTTTCTTCAACATTGTGAGAAAGATTTTCTCATGAAGCTTAATTTAAAATAATCATATTTAGGGGATTCGTGGGGACTAGTGGGCGGAGCTCTCTACTGAGTTCCATTCTATGAACCGTTAGCATGCTAACCCCCGACGCTAACATGGTGCCAATGCTAAATATTACCGGTGAAACATCATCATGCAGATTTCAGGTCGAGGCCTCAGAGCCGTGAACTCCAGACACACGGTCTGTGGCCCCGGTTGGTTCCAGAGAGATGACGCATGATGAGTTTCACTGGTGCAGAAACATTAATAACTTCATATCAATGCATCCAGGATTTGATCAGAAACACGAAATAAGTGTAGAAACAAGAGGATTTCTGATGCTACAGCTTCACTGCTGCTCCGCCCTCAGGAGACGGTGTTTGGAAAACTGCAGCAGAACAGGGTGGGGCTTCAAAACACAGCAGAGAGAGAGAGGGAGAGAGAGAGAGAGAGAGAGAGAGAGAGAGAGAGAGAGAGAGAGAGAGAGAGAGAGAGAGAGAATAGTGAAATAGAGTCCAGTAGAAGATCACCCACGCTTCAGTCCCCCTGACTCTCCAGTGTGTGGATGTTTCTTCAGATTCTGCTGTTTCTTGTTCTGCACATCTTGCTGACTCCTTCATTCCGGCTGTGATTCAGAACTGTGTAAGCAGAAAATTCTCAGGTGTCGTAATGAAGCGTCAGCAAACGGGGGACGAGGCCCCAGTGATGAACTGATCACGCACTGTGAGAGGGAGGAGGACGGATGTTGGTGTCCCAGTGGAGGAGAAGTAATGTGTTTTCACCACTTCAGGTTTGACAGAAACAGATTGTGTTTGAGAGTCAGAGGAAATGAAACAAGGAAAAGCAATAAACATTATGAGGAGAGTTTTGTAAGACGAGCATAAAGTAATAACTTTAGTCTCTGTGTCACGTAAGATGGTGGATATCAGAAGATCTGTCTCTTGTGTTATATGAGGAACGTGTTTAGTTTTACTTTAGTAAAAGTTTCACAAAAAACACATCCTCGATGTTTTGTCTCATCGGCTCCACACTATCGTCAGGATCCGGACTTTGAAAAGATGAGAAACTGAGTCTGTTGTGAAGAAGGAACCAAACAAACTGTCTCTCCAGCGGAGGAGGATCACTGCTCACATCTGATTCAAAGAGCTTTCACAGTTTCTCAACTAACGTCAGATTGATCCTTGCAAGTTTTTTAAATGTGCGTGAACCTGCTAGTGAGAGCTGATAACTTATGAACAGGTAAGAACTCAGACTGTCAGAGAGGCTCCACATCCCTGCTCCTCTGTGTTCCACGGATCCTCTGCCTCCTTCTGTGCCGATGAACAAAGAGGTTTAATGAGAGAAGAAGCGTCTGAAGCCGGCGACTCAGCTTCAGCTCTGAAGTTCCGTCGCTCTGTCTTTGTAATGAAGAACAGGCTCATTCCAGCGGCGCCGCTCCGCCAGGTAGCAGCGAGACACATTTAGCTCTGCACAGATCAATGAAGTATTCATTCAGCGCGGAGACGAGCACGGCATGAAAGGCCTTTTTCTCTTTTGACATATCGTTGCAGAGTCTCGTGATCTGAATACAAATGAGGAGGGGAAACACCCAGGGAATGGATTAACGTCGGGTAGTGAAATGACGATGAGGACTATGTTCTGGAGGGTTCATGATGGTGACCCAGAAACTTAGAATGAATCTGTAATAACAGAATCATAAGTTCACGTGATGTGAAGCTGTTCAGGTTTTCAGAAAGAGAAACGACCCATTTCGAGAACGAACCTAAAGATGGACGACACGTCGTTATCCTGAAGCCAAAATATCAAGCGCTGATGACGTCTGCACTCTGGTGATCGAGGGGTGGAGCCGTGCACACTCTCGACCAATCACCAGTCAGACTCAGGTGTCAATCATGATATCTCAGGTTGTTTTTATATCATCAAATAACTGATTAAAACCAAACTGATCCGAAACATGAACACAAACATCTACTGGATGTTTAGTTTGGTTCATGTCCCATCTGCTAACATGGAGGATGCAGGGTTTGACCTATACTGCATTCAGACACCAGGGGGCGATCAAGAAGCTTTGGCTTCACCTTTGGGAGCCGTCATGTCGTCCTTCTTCTTAAAGAGTCCGTTGTTTAGGACATATGGATAAAATCTAATTTACATTTAGATGTTTATAGCATTCATAGTCACTTGAGAACTTTAGTAGTTTGTAATGATGTTTTTTATTTAATCAAACTAATCTTTAACGACATAAATGACCAGTCAGAAATCAGAAACAGGGATTTGCAGCTTACGGACACGTTGTGTGAAGGCGACTTCCAGTGCTCGTTGCTACTGGTTCGCTGGGTCTCGTGAGATCGCTGCTGCTGTCGTGCTCTGGCCCACTTAGACTCTCGTGCTCCAGCTGCTTCTCAAAGCGTCCACAGGCTCCCAGAGATTCACGGGTTCCTGCGGTGGAGCTGCAGGATTCTCCAACCGGCGTCTCCTGGGACAGACGAGGCAGCCGCAGTGAACAGGAGACACAGAATACTGTAATTAGGATTTAATAATAGAAACGATTAACCTTATTTACCGTGCAGAAAGAAACAAGAACGAAAGATTTCAACAAGATAATTAGAGGAAGTTAAAGACTCTGGGTGTGTGTGTGTGTGTGTGTGTGTGTGTGTGTGTGTGTGTGTGTGTGTGTGTGTGTGTGTGTGTGTGTGTGTGTGTGTGTGTGTTCAGGCGGAACCAACAGAGCTTCTTCTGCAGATCTGAGTGTTCGAGAAGAAAGATGCATAATTTACTGAGTTTTACTGCAGCCTGCTTCCAGAAACCTTAGAGTAACTGCAGTGTGTGTCTGTGTGTGTGTGTGTGTGTGTGTGTGTGTGTGTGTGTGTGTGTGTGTGTGTGTGTGTTCCTCTGTGGTGAGCTGTGATTTTCTCGTCGGCTCTGACATGTTGCTCCGTGTTAAAGGAAACGTACGATGTTCTTTTCAGTCTTTCTTTCTGAACATTGGAGCATGAACTCATTTCATTACACGGTTTCTCCTTTAAAAGATCTTCTCACCCGTGAACGTCTCTTGTTATTGTTACGTCTCTGTCTTCTAGCAGAGATCATGTTCGATGTGTGTGAAGGTGAAGCAGGTGTAGATCATTACAGCCTCTCTCTCTCTCTCTCTCCCTCTCCCTCTCTCTCTCTCTCTCCCTCTCAGGATGTCGATCGTCAGCATCGTTGCCAGGGAGATCTTGGACTCCCGGGGAAACCCCACTGTGGAAGTGGACCTTCACACAGAGAAAGGTGAGCGTCGATGAGCTAAACATCAGAGGGAGAAACAAAACATCTGCTCAGATTCATCATCTCCATTCAAAGCTCGGCAATGCAAGAGCACACGTGTTATTATTATTATTATTAGTAAAACGTTTGTCGGCTGTAAAGGTCGAATGACATAAAATAACTTTCATTTGACCAAATTCAATCAATTCTCAGTTGAGGGAAATTTAAAGATTTAATATAATCGATCAAAAAATCTACTCTAATACTTCTAAAAGCATCATTTCAAACCGGTGATGACAGAGAAGTGGATCAATCTTTCCTCTTGATTTAAGTGAGTGTGATAGTTGAGTGAATATCGGACACAGAGCCCAACAGAATGAATCCCCCCCACGTGGCTGCAGGGGGCGCTGTTGATCGGTCACAGCTACGTAGCGTCCCTTTAAACCTTTTCCCCTGGTCCTTGTGTTTCAGGTCTGTTCAGGGCGGCCGTGCCCAGCGGAGCATCCACAGGTATCTACGAAGCTCTGGAGCTCCGAGATGGAGACAAGAGTCGCTACAAGGGCAAAGGTACGGAGACAAATCAACAACGTGGACAATGGACATTTAGATTCTTTGGAAACATCTGCATCTGTAGTTCCAGCTGCTCCTTTGAGATTTCTTATCTGTTGGAAGTTGCTGTTTGTGGTTTTATATTTGGGATTTTCAGGGATGGAAGGAAGATGAAAACCCAAAACATGAAGGTGTTTGCAGATCTCCAGTTAATTCTCGAGGTTATTGGTTTAAGACAAAGAAAAGAAGACTCTCACTGCAGTTTCTTCTCTTCTAGCTGCTGCAGGATTTTAATTTCTCTCTGTTTCTGACTGATTCCTTCATTTGCCCCCTGCAGGTGTTTTGAAGGCCGTCGGCCACATCAACGATAGTCTGGCTCCAGCTCTTATCGCCTCTGTAAGTTCAGTCTCTATAAACTGTTTCCTCACGTGAACGTGTAGAATCTGTATTTGAGGGACGAGGTTTCAAAACTCCAACGTCCTTTTAGAGACATCTGGGACGTTGTATTCATGTCTCTTTACTTGTCCACAGTCAGATTAAATCAGTTTGTATCTGTCAGGAGACATCGATGCAGTCGATCAATGTGCAGATGACAATCACATCTGGATAAACAGGAAGCTGCGACAACCAGATAAAGGCTCCGCTGTCAGAGATGCTGGAGACAAGTGTGTGTGTGTGTGTGTGTGTGTGTGTGTGCGTGTGTGTGTGTGTGTGTGTGTGTGTGTGTGTGTGTGTGTGTGAGGCTGTGAATAATGATGATAATGTGTCTGTGAGATAAAAAAAATGTGAGCGTGAGGGAGGATAATTGAATGAGGCATGTGTGTGTGTGTGTGTGTGTGTGTGTGTGTGTGTGTGTGTGTGTGTGTGTGTGTGTGTGTTTGTGTGATGTTGTACAACAGTATGATTCAGATATCAGCAGCAGTGCAACATGGGTATTTTTCCTCTACAGCAGATGAACCACTGTGATCGGTCTGTTGGGAAAAAACAGCCGAGTGTTACATCAGAGTCTACATGAACTTGCGTGTGTGTGTGTGTGTGTGTGTGTGTGTGTGTGTGTGTGTGTGTGTGTGTGTGTGTGTGTGTGTGTGTGTGTGTGTGTGTGTGTGTGTGTGTGTGTGTGCGCGACGCGAGTCCCGTCCAAACACCTGCTTAACCAATCAGGAGTCAGTCTCAGCTGTCAATCATGACGTCTCAGCCTGTTTTTACATCATCAAATAACTAATATTATAATTCAAACCAAACTTGAGCTTTGATTTTTTTGGTTAACGTGTAAATTGATGACACGTAACCACCACACGCATGTTGTGTTGACCGTGACCCGACAGCCTGACGTGGGTCACATGATGGGTTTGTGTGTTTGTGTGTCTGTGTGTCTGCAGGGCATCAGCGTTGCGGAGCAGGAGCAGCTGGACAACATGATGATCGAGTTGGACGGCACGGAAAACAAATGTGAGTCAGAAAACAAACATCGACATGAATACAGACGCCGAGCAAACTCAGAGTCTTGCTCCAGACACGTTTTAGCAAACTCACGTCCTCAATAAATAAAGGCTGCGTTCACGTCTCCACACTTCAGCTGCACACTAATCGTTTCAGGCAGCAAAGCAAACAGCTCAGAAACTAATGGTGTTAGAAGAAATTAATTTGATCCAGAACATGAAGCCTGTCAGAATAAACTGCAGCCGAGTTTAATTCACTTTAACTGATTTACACAGACGAGCTTCGAGAACGCAGCGCCACAAATTAAACACTATTCACTCTTCTTATTTTTATTATTTTACAATCACACTAACACATTTGATCCCAGTTTATAAAGTGAAGTAAGAAAAAGGAAGAGAGCAGGTCTTCAAACAACTACGTTAAAAACTATACTCGTGTTGTATATTTGTTTAAATGTGTGATACTTCTGCAAAAAAAATTTTAAATTTGAAGCTCAAGTAAAAAGAAACCAAACCTGTGTTATAAAGAAAGTTAAATCAAACTGAATCTAAAATAAAGAGCAAAAATAAAGTTCAAATAAATGACTAAATAGTTTTTTTCTAAATGCAGAGAGAGGGCGTACCGAGTGTTACATCACTTCCTGTCCCTTCTTGTGTCAAACAGCTCAGTTTGGGGCCAACGCCATCCTGGGAGTGTCTCTGGCCATCTGCAAGGCCGGTGCAGCGGAGAAAGACGTCCCCCTGTACCGCCACATAGCCGACCTGGCTGGAAACACAGAGCTGGTGCTGCCGGTTCCTGTAAGAGACAAACTCACAACAGCTACACACATGAACCATCTGCAGCAGAGATAAAGGTTTTTAGTCTCGTATTAACTCCTTTCCTCTGTTTCCTCCTCAGGCCTTTAACGTTATAAATGGAGGATCTCATGCTGGAAACAAACTGGCCATGCAGGAGTTCATGGTTCTGCCCGTCGGAGCCGAATCTTTCAAGTAAGAATTCATCTTTCAAACCCTTTCACAAACGTGTAGAATTGTATTTCTTCTTACCCTTGCGCTGTCTGCCAGGGAGGCGTTGAGGATAGGATCAGAGCTGTACCACACACTGAAGGGAGTGATCCAGGAGAAATATGGTCAGGACGCCACCAACGTGGGAGACGAGGGCGGCTTCGCTCCCAACATCCTGGAGAACAGCGAGGGTGAGGAGCCTGTGTTACCTTCACCGAGGAGGTTACATGTTCACCTCTGTCTCTACAAAGCTCAATCATCTTCCATCACCTCCATCCTGTGTTTCCTTGTGTCTCCTCACCCTCCAGCTCTGGATCTGCTGCAGACCGCCATCGAGAAGGCCGGCTTCACGGACAAGGTGGTGGTCGGGATGGACGTCGCCGCCTCAGAGTTCTACCGCGATGGCAAATACGACCTGGACTTCAAATCCCCACCAGACCCCGAGAGACACATCAGCGCGGAGGAGCTGGCCGACATCTACCAGGGCTTTGTCAACAACTACCCAGGTGGAGGAGTTTTATCTCTTCATCTCCAGGTAGACATTCTGCTGTTGGCTCATTTTAACTCTGTCCGTCTCCTGTCCTCCTCCCAGTGGTGTCCATCGAGGACCCGTTTGACCAGGACGACTGGGAGGCCTGGTCCCGTCTCACCGCTCGAGTGGGGATCCAGGTTGTCGGCGACGACCTGACGGTGACCAACCCCAAGAGGATAGAGAAAGCTGCCGAGGAGCGAGCCTGCAACTGCCTGCTGCTCAAAGTCAACCAGATCGGCTCCGTCACCGAGGCCATACAAGCGTACGTATTCGACCTTGGACTGGCCGAAGAAGGTCGTCCATCTTGGCTGAGACGATACAGATACAGAGACACAGCTGCTCTCAGTCACACATCTGGAGACACGTACACACACACACACACACAGACACGCACATCAGTTGTTCCCTGTCAGCCATGTTGACCTCGTGCCACAGATGAGCTGCGTCAAACAACCTTCGAGACGATAAATTAACAACAGGAAGTGGCAGCAGGTTTTTTAGTGTGAAGATTAGCTGTCAATCAAAAGCAGCCGACCAGCACGGTTGTGTACATGTGTCTCACGGTTGTTTATGTCTTTGCGGGGACGATGTGTACTTGTAAATCTCGAGGTAAACCAGACGTCACTCTGGTTGTTGCGAAGCCATCAGTCATGAAGATGATGAAGAGGAGGATGAAGGAGGGGCTGAGACAGATGAAGTGATTCCTGTAACACGCGTCTTCATCTTCATGTGGTTAGCGGGTCAACGTGTCACATGAGTTATGAATAAACCACAATCTGATTAACATACTATCTAACAGCTACGGAAGATAATTAGGGCCGAACAGAAGAAAACATGTCAGCTTCAGTTTGTATTTTAAGAATAAAGTCGACACGTTGAGATTAAACTTAGAATTTTAAGATTTAAACTATATTTATAATAAACTATATGATGCCTTCTTTTTTTACAACCACTCGAGTCGCCCTCTGCTGGTCATTTAAGAGAATACAGGTTTCAGGGACCTTCACTTTACCGACTTGGAGTCCACGTCCATTCTTATAAATATATTCTGTGGAGAAACTGAGACTTTTGTAAACGATGACGCCCACGTTCTCTTCCTGATTGGTTCTCACCAGTCACGTGACTCGACGACCAGCGGTGAACACAAAGCGTCGCTCACACTTCCTGTCGGTAACGGTTCCACCTCGTCCCTGCTCTTTGTCTCTCAGGTGCAAACTGGCTCAGGCCAACGGGTGGGGCGTGATGGTCAGCCATCGCTCCGGAGAGACGGAGGACACCTTCATCGCCGACCTGGTGGTGGGACTGTGCACCGGACAGGTACACACACACACACACACACACACACACACACACACACACACACATTAATGGTTCTCAAGCTCTTTCTGCCATCGTCTGTATAGAAGACAAAGTTTCCTGACCTGCCCCATCAGGTCAGGGATTTGACCCCGGTCCTGAATGACGGGTGAAGAGAGTCGGTGATATCTTGAGTGATTTGGACCACAGTGTCCTCACAACCATAGAAAACACACAGACACCCCGCTCATGTTGACCTACTTTCCTTTTCTGGACCTAAACCACAACTGTCTCCACCACATGATTCACGTATCAGACAAAAGCTTCAGATCATCAGGACAGAAAATCTGATTCTACACGTGACGACGTCGCTGATGATTCTCTCTCTGTTGCAGATCAAGACCGGCGCCCCCTGCAGATCTGAGCGACTGGCCAAGTACAACCAGCTGATGAGGTCAGTGGTCGGCTCTGGAATCAGAAAGTCTGGGAGTAAAATGTATTTTTCAGTCTCAAAGACACTGAGTCTGATTTAAAAATCAATTTTCCTTTGTTTGGTATTTGCCAATTCGGGCGGCAGCTGAGCCACAACCAGGCTCCTCGGGTCTTAGTGTTTAGCATCGGGAGCTAATTGACATGACAGGCAACAGCAGCGCTGACGTCATCCGATGTGTCCGAGCCAGTCAGAGGCAGGAGGAGGAAGAGGAGGAGGAGGAGGAGGAGGAGGAGGAGGAGGATCAGCTCAGCGGTGTAATCCCATCGGACTGCTGAGGAGACGCAGAGAGGTGGAGGGTGGAGAGACTTACAGGAGCTTTAACTAGCGATAAACGCTAATCACTGCAGTCAAGTGCACACAGACACACACACACACACACAGTAAGTAGTTATTCATAGTCTACACCAGGAAGTTGTCATCAAATCCCCATGAAATCAAAAGATGTGGAGCCAAATAGAATAAACTACAAACCTTTGACTGAAAACAAAGATGGACGACGCTTCTCCACCTCCTCCTTCGATCCAGAAATGATCCAAAAGATCCCGGAGTCGAACGCTGCCATCTTGTGCACTTGGAGTCAGACACCAGCTCTCAAACCAGGAAGTGGAGACACGACGTGGACAGAGAACATGGAGGCCAGGCTGTTCCGTGCTTCCTCCTCCACCAGAGAAACGTCAGAGCCTCAGAACGATGAATGTGGTCAAAACTTCGTGTTTGTCTTTCGTTAGCATCTCGAAATACAACAGACGTCTTCTTTGACTTTAGCCAGAGGGGCTGGTGGGACGTGGTGTGAGGACGGAGCTCGTCCATTAATCAGGAGCTTTGAGCATTTTTCATCGCAGTCGTTTCCAGAGCTGATAAAATGTGTGTTCAACTTAAAATGAAGAACTCTCTCAACCCACTTTGAATAATTTCCCTTTACTCTTCTCTTCTTCTACATCTTCTCTCCATCGTCCTCCCTGCTTCTCCTTCTCTTCGTCTTCCTCTTCGTCTTCATCTTGTCTTCCCCTCTCACACATCGTCCCTTCTCTTCGTCTCCTCTCTTCTCTGCAGGATCGAGGAGGAGTTGGGCGACCAGGCTCGCTTCGCAGGCCATAACTTCAGGAACCCCAGTGCACTGTGAAAACCGACAGATGGACGGATGAATGACTCACACACACACTCACAGACACACACTCACAGACACACACTCACAGACACGACAAACAGGGAATGAGCCATGTACAAAGAAAGATTCATTAAAAAACACACAAGCTAAAGAGCCAAGCAAAAAAAAAGACAAAGATAAAATATGCACTGGACTTTAAATGTGTAGGAAGACGATGCTGCACACACACACACACACACATGCACAGTCGGCAGATGCAACACACGCTCACGCACATGCAGGGGAATATTATGAACATATAACATTTCTAAGCCAGACATGCACTGTTACTGTAGTTTTAACGAGGACAGAGCTGCAAAGATCCCGATTATTGTTGTAAGAGCGGAGACGAGCAGAGAAATGATAGAATCCTGTGAAGTGAAGCACGTGACTGGGTTAGGACGATGCCTCTGCAGAAACACGACTCGGCCGTTTCCGACCGAGTGAAAACTACACAAACACCCGAACACGTGTGTCCTCCGTGTCCACCTCTGTCCTGGACACTGAGACACCTGCACTCCTCCACCTCTCTCCTCCTCTCTCTCTCCTCGTCTACTTTTCCTCCCGTCGAGTCGGATTCTGTTTTTCTTCCTGATGTGATTTTGATTATTTGTCCTTCATGCTTGAATCTCTGTCTGAAGAAAAAAAAAAAATGATCTAAACCTCCTTGTTTCTTCGGTTCCTCCTGAATGTCCATAGAATTAGCTTCGTTGAAAAAGAAGAATAAATGAACGAACAAAAACGCTTGTCATTGAAAATAATGTGAAAATATGTGAAATAATAAAAAGATGGTAATTTACAATTTCAATCACAGTTAAAAAAATGTGTTTGTGTTGTTTTGTGTGTCTGTGTTAGTTGTGCAGTGAATCCTCAGGAGCTTCATCCGTAGTGACGAGATGATGCAGCAAATAAAACACCAAATACAATATTACTTTTCCTTTCATTAATTTATTAGTTTATTTATTACATTGGTCATAAATCCAGAGTCAAAAACACAACAGCAAAGTGCAGAGTTCATCTATTGTGTCTACGGTGGCGACTTCACAATAAAAGCCCCTAAAACACAGATTCTAATATTATATTTAATTTTTTACATCATGTGATTCATTTAATTCTGTCTGAGCTTTTGTTGCTATGGACCCTGAAGTAACAGTTAGTGCCGTCCATCAGTAACACAACATTACAACAGTGTGAACCTGTTTTAAAAACACACAACACAACCTGATCGTCTGCTGCAGATCACGTGAAGAAGCTTTAACTGAAAACTGATAAAGTCCTGTCCCGTAGAAAGACTTTTAAAGCCTCAGAATAAAGGTTCAATTATAGAAACAACAAAAAGTAGATTAACTGTAAATATGATAAATAAAATAAAAGCTAAATTCCCACAACTGTGTGATATTTATTTACCTAACACTCTGCAGACACACGGACGTGAGCACGTGACGAACTGAACGTGTGTTTCTCATCGGTCCTGATGGAACCTGCGTCCGTTACGCACGTGCGTTGATGATGTCGACAAACTCTGGTTTCAGAGAGGCTCCGCCCACCAGGAAGCCGTCCACGTCGCCCTGGGACGCCAGCTCTCGGCAGTTGTCTCCCGTCACCGAGCCTGAGGACGGACAGAAACAGGACAGATCCAAACCAGTCAGCGAGTCCAGGGACGAGTCTTGTCTCAAATATCCTGCGTTTGTCTCTCAGGTTTCACGGTTTCAGTTTGATCAACTAAAGACTTTGGACGGTACTAGCTGTCAATCAAACTGTATCCACGCCCCCCCAGTGCGTACGGAGCCCTATGATCCATTTGACTGTAAATGAGAAGAATCGTCACTGACCTCCGTAGATGATGCGAACAGAGTCGGCCACGTCGTCAGAGACGTTGGCTCTAAGCCACGCCCTCAGCTTCTCATGGACCTCCTGAGCCTGGACACACACACACAGACACACACAGACACACACACACACACAGTTCAAACAAACAGTTTTCATTTGTGGTTATTTTGGTTTTGAACAGAAAATGAAATCTCGTGATTTACCCGTGTCGCCGAACGTATGTGTTCTCTGTTACCTGTTCAGGTGTGGCCGTCCGCCCCGTGCCGATCGCCCACACAGGCTCATACGCCAGCACCACTTTCTCCCAGTCGTTCACGCTCTCTGCAACACAACACAACACAAAAACACAACACAATTCATTTCCTGCCATTCAACACGATGGCGTATCCATCGACGACACTGAAACTGATTTAAAGACGATCGTGTCTCTGGAGGTTTGTTCAGCAGCGGAGACCAACGACACATTCACAATCAGCGAGGAGACGACTTCAATACATAATCAATAAAATCGTATTTATTAACAGAGAATTCAAAACTTTATTTACATATAACATAAAGGTGGAGAAATCTGAGAGCGTGGTTTTGTGTAAAGCAAAAAGACAACACGAATATGAAGTAAATTAACAGTAATACTGTTTACCTGCGATCACCTGCGTCTGAGCGTACACGACCTCCTCGGTGGCTCCGGCCTCTCGCTCCTCCAGCTTCTCCCCGATGCAGGCGATCACACCCAGACCGCCCTCCAGAGCGTGAGCCACCTGAGGACCACGAGGGAAACATGTCACCAGCTTCGTCTTCCTTCTTACCGACCTTCAAACATCACAGGAGGCGTCTCACCTTCTGTCCAATCAGCTCGTCGCTTTCTCCGAACACGTGACGGCGCTCCGAGTGTCCCAGGACGACCCAGTCGACCCCGCAGTCCTTTATCATGTCCGGGCTGCCAGCAGGGGGCGACACACAAGATACTGTTGATTTTACATATTTAAATTTGAAAACAAACTGTGCGTACATTAACTTCCTCGATGGTGTTAAAATAAAAATCGTACAAAAGCCTGTGTTTGTTTTTCTGTCCGATGAAACGTCAGATACCTGATCTCTCCGGTAAACGCCCCCTTGGACACTTTGTAGCAGTTCTGCGCTGCGACGCCGATTCTGGGATCCAGACGGGAGCGAACGAAGTCCAGGTAGACGGAGGGCGCCGCACACACCACCTCTGAAAAACAGGGGGAGCGTAATGTTTTATCTTTTCTTCCTGAAATCCACCTGAAACGATGCTATACTGCAGCCAGCCACCAGGGGGCGATGGAGATGCTTTTGGCTTCGCTTTGAGGGAGCCGTCATGGCGTCCATCTTTATTACGTCTAAGAACGACCTCGGCAGATTAAATCATCGAAGAGAGAGCGGGTTACAGGAGCCTGAGCCAGACACTTATTTTGAAAAGGAATCACGAACAATCAAGTCTTGTTTTGAAAAATAACCACGAAATAAAAATGGAAATAATATTTATAGTAGTTTACGTTTAAATAGTTCAAAATGAGAGGAAAGGGAAATAATAAAAAAGTAACTTCAAGGATCAAATTATTCTTCAGTAGAGAATCTGAGTAGTTAATAACACACTCTCTCCCCCTCTCTCTCTCTCGCCTCCCTCTCTCCCCCTCTACCGGTGTCCTGCAGGTCGGCGGTGTTCAGATTCTCCATCATCCCGCTCAGAGTCTCCTTGTTTCCGTTCATCTTCCAGTTTCCTCCCACGAAGAAGCTGCGGGTCGACATGACGGAGTGAGAGCGGCTGGTTCCCGGTGAGAGGAGGAGGAGGAGCAGCAGGAGGAGCAGGAGGAAGAGCAGGAGAACCGGGACAGGGACGGAGACCGGCCGGTGTGCGAGTGACTGTGTGTGTGTGTGTCTGTGTGTGAGTCAGGTGACACCAACAGCTCCCCTCCAGGTGCATCAGCGCCCCCTGCTGTTTACATCATGTCCTCCAGCCCTGAGCTGTCACTAGTAACTACTAGATTACTTTTATACTTGTAACTCCCCGTATTTCAAAAGACAATAATAATTGAATACATTTGATTTTGTAGATGATCAAAAGCTGCTCGCTACTTTTCAACTTCTTCTAAAATCAATCAGTCAATCAGTCAATCATTTTATCTTATCTTATCTTATATTAATCTTATCTTTTCTTATCTTATCTCTTATGTGAACATCCTCTTTCAAATCGCTCTTAAACACATATTTCCAAGTTATCAACTATTATTTATAACTTTTATTTGATCTTGTTTTTACTCTTTTCTCCCCTGTAACATTATGTATTTACGTATCAGTGCTCTAATGCTCTGTGATCTTTAAAGAAGTGTTTCACATTGTTTGCTGTTCAATTTTACATTTTCAACTTGCAAAGCACTTTGTAACTGTGTTAAATAAAGTTAATAAAGTTTTTCATTGTTATTGGGCTGTATCGAGTCTCAGCTGTCAATCACGACGTCTGAGCTCATCTTTACATCATCAAATAACTGATTCAAACCAAACTGATCAGAACAAATCACAAAAAACATATTTGACAAACATTCATTTAATGTCTTCTACCAGGTTTATGACCTATTCTGCAGCCAGCCACCAGGGGGCGATGGAGACAATTTGGCTTCACTTGAGGGAGCTGTCAAGTCGTCCATCTTTATTTGCAGTCTGTAGCTGTGTCACAGTTCGGAGGCGTCTCCTTGGTTTGAAAAGGTCGAACGCAATGAATTCTGGGATATGTTGGCCTGAGAGGGATCCACCCGTCGGATCCTTGGGTTCAGTCTAGTTCACTGTGACCTCGATAATGATGAAACCTGCGCCCCCTGGCGGTTTAGAGCTGCAACTACATGTACTACACACTCAAAATAACACCCTATCTTAAAAACATGACTTTTTAAAATGTCTTCTTCAGCCGAGCTACCGAAACACAAACACACAGAGTCGGACATGGTGTTAATGCAGAATTCTATGTTTATTATAAAGATTTTCAACAAACATTTTGTCTTTTTACAGAGGAACTGCACATGTGTGTAAAAGTACTACAAAATGCAGCTGAACCCGGGGGAGTAAAATACAGTTTACAGGTCTTTACAGAGTGTTTACACAGCGTCGGAGTTTCACAGGTGAGACGGGGAAACGGCAGCAGCCATCTTGGATCGAAGGCTGCTGGTCGTGAGCAGGGGACCCAAGATGGCGGCCGTACCATGACCATACACATACACTGTGGATATGTGCAGCCAAAAAAAAAAAAAGAATAGACACTGTACATCGACTCTTTATCTAGTGAGTTAAATCTATAAAATGGAAATAAATGTACATATCAATATTTCATCTAAATAAGTGCAGGTCAAAGACGATAAAAATAAATCTGTAATGCTACAGCCTCACTTTCAATATGTGTTCTTTCTTTGTTATTGTCAAACATCTACGTGTTTAATTGACATTATCGATAGGAGCTTATTTTCTGCTCATTTTGAATAACGCACTATTTTTTATCAACGTTTTTATTTTTTAAATTATGGTCTGGATGTAATGAAACTGGTGCACATGCAGTGGGATGCATCACTCACTGCTGATGCCTGATGCCATTTACACAACGGACTCACTCACAGACTCTCGTTTTGCATACATGAACAAGGAGGAGGGGGAGAGGGAGAGAGAAAGAGAGGAAGGTCTGCTCAGTCAGCTCTCCCCCAACCGCACTTCTCTTCCTCTACCTCCTCCCCCCCCTGCTCTTCCTCCTCCTGGTGTTTATCCTCCGCCCGGGACGACCTCAGTTCCACAGCTTGAGGAAACTGTCCCAGGATCCTGTGCAGACTCCCATCCCATCCTCAGGGACGCCGGTGCAGCTCACCCTGTTGTCATGGCCGGACAGAACGCCTGGAGGACGAGGAAGAGGAGGAGGAGGAACAGAGAGGAAAGGGGAGAGGAGAGGAAGAAGAGGAGGAATATATCAAATTACACGAACAAAGAGAAAGATAAATGAGATGAGCATAAGGGAAAGAATAAAGAAAAGGAAGAAAGGGAAGAAGAAGAGGAGGAAGGGGAATGAAGCAAAAGAACGGAATGAAGAGGAGATGTGTTCATTTCGTGGCATTACTATATTTATATGATTTTCTTTTCTTCCCTCAGACAAACTCTAAACTCTTCTTTCTACCTGTTGCTGCTGTTCATTTTCCTCCGAGCAGCTAAAGGATGTTTGTTCGTTGTTCACTCACCGACTTTCTCTCCCTTCAGAGAATCCCAGACGTGACAGTTGAAGTCGTCGTAGCCGGCGAAGATGAGGCGGCCTGAGTTGGACAGAGCCACAGACGTGACGCCGGCGTTCAGGCTGCTGTCCTGGTAGCTGATCACCTCCTGGTCAGAGCGCAGGTCGTACATCTTGCAGGAGCAGTCGTCGGAGCCTGTGACGATGGTGTGTCCATTGGAGAAGAACTGAGGAGCGAGGGAGGAGGAGAAATGATCTTCATGTGATACATGATCTGCTGCTGCTTCCACCAGACACTAAATACACTGGTTAAAGTTTCCATCGTCTCCCAGACTAATACACGTGAGTCGTGTTGGAACCAGGAGCAAAGTTTAAAACTCAACCTGCTACAGACTCAGGACTCGTTCACACCTGGTTTGGTTCAGAGCTTCAGACTCTTCAGTTCAGTCTGAACCTGAACATCAGGTGTGAAAGGTTCCTCAGACCAGTTTGGACTTTTGGACCAATCACAGGAAGTAGAGACAGCATTAAACAGTAGAAGAAGAAGAAGAAGAAGAAGAGGACAACACGCCAGACGGCCCTTTTAGTTGATCCTGTCGTTGTGTTGCTAACTGGACGACACCTCTGTTCACATCCACAGGAGACAGCACGACAGGATGAGTCGTTGAAGCTGCTCTCTGATCAGAGGTTTTGATGCGTGTGTGTGTGTGTGTGTGTGTGTGTGTGTGTTGTTTCTGTGGATCCTCACCGCGATGGCGTTGATGTCGCTGGTGTGTCCACTGAAGGTCTGCTTGCAGGTCCCTTCCCTCAGGTCCCACAGCTTGGCCAGGGAGTCGCAGGCTCCAGAGATGAAGGTGTTCATGTCGGGGGAGAGAGCCAGCGACATGCAGTCTCCGATGTGATTGGTGAAGATGGTCTTCTGCTTACCGGTCTCCAGGTCCCACAGGCAGCTGAGGGAGGGGGGGGGGCAGGAGACAGTGGGTCAGGTCTGTTTCCAGATCTGGACTAATTCGCACTGTTCACATGTATTTCTTTTATTTAAAAAAATCCATTTCGCATGGTGTGTAATGGTGTTTTGTTTTCTTGTTTTCATCTAGACTCCTGGTTCAACATGTATTTCAACAGATGCTGTTAACATCTGTGTGTAGATTGGACGAATAAAAGAAATTCACAAAGTTTATCGTCCGGTGGCGAAAAGCAAAGCGATGAACTCACCAGGTGGTGTCACCAGAGGCCGTCAGGATGTCAGTGTCGCTGAGGAAACGGCAGCAGGACAGGTAACCTGGGAGGAGGAGAGACAAGCCAGCGTTTAGTCAGTGTCTTCATCCGTCCGTCCTCCGTCGGCGTCATCCTCACCTGTGTGTGCGTCCAGCTCCCTGAGGGTCTTGGGGCTGGCGGCCTTGATGTTGCAGACTGTGCAGATGTTGTCCAGACCCCCGCTGGCCACCAGGTTACCAGAGGGGGCGAAGGCGACGCTCATCACCCAGGCCGACTTCAGTGGGACGGCAATCAGCTGGGAAGCACCGGTTCAGTTCATTTACAAACTCTTTCATACGTGGTACAACATTAAACACAAGAAAAAGGCTAAAACTTTTAAATTGTTCAATAATATAAGTTTTATTCCTGACAGGTTGAAAACATCCCTGACAAATGAACTCAAACTATGAAATCCAGACTAATGGGATTATTGGAGGATTAGAAGCTGGGGACTAGTTAACTAGTCCAACCGGTTTCACCAACCAGTGTTGTCACCAGTAACTCAGTTAAACCATGAAGTTCAACATCAAGACGGATTGTTGCACCAGCGATGTTTAAAACTACAAAGTAGTATCTTGAAACTTGAAAATTCAAACTTTAAATTTAAAATTTCATAATTTCAACTTTCAAATTCTAAAAATTCAAACTTTGAACTTTTGAACTTCATACTAAACTTGAAACATCTTAAAATTAAAGGTGGAATATAACAACTCTTCAGTATGTCATAGCATGACATCACCAGGAAGCTTTGTCATTCCTGTTTGTTTTGCACACTTTGTGAGGACCAGTTGAACTTTGTGTGATAAACAGATTATAATTATAGATTAATATGATATAGAGACTTTCTATATGAGACGGTGATGATTCACCTTGTTGCCGGTGAAGGTGTCCCACACCAGCAGCTTCCCATCCTGTGACGCACTGACCATTTGCCTGCGAGACACCAGGAAACAGTTTGAATGAGACTCAATCAAACATTCACACTTTGAAATGTTAAACGTAGCTTTAAAAAATAAAAAACAACAACACAGCACCGATTGTGAAACTCATTGAACATCATTGGATGAGTTAGCTTAAAAGTAAAGCTAACTCATTTAGCTCCTCCATGTTAGCAGATGGGACATGGACCAAACTAAAACACAAGTGTTTCTGATCAGTTTGGTTTTAATTTGTTATTTGATGATATGAGCAGGTGGAACTGCATTGTCCATGTTACATATATACAGCCATTGATTGTAAACAGGCGCTGGGACGGACGGCGTGCTCACCTGGAGTCAGCTGACCAGTGCATGGCGTAGATTTTGGCCAGGTGGCCCTTGAGCGTCTTCCTGAGCTTCAGCTGGACTCGGCCCACAGAGTCGACGCCCCCTGCTGCTGAGGTCATGCTGCCGTCGTTCACAGCCTTACGGGCCGCCTGGGGGGGGGGTGGAGAGAGAGAGGTCAGTGAGGAAGTTTAACTTTCTGTCTGTGTTTTATTATTTTATCTTTGTTTACGTGTCTTTAAGTTTCCTTGTTGCCAGATTCAGATTCATCTTAACGTTACGTCACTTCCTGTTATTATTGTTCTGAGCGTGAATGGGGCAGATGAGTGTGTAGTTGTATTATTTTTATTACTTTTATTTTGTGAATCACTCTGTGTCACATTATTCGTATGGAAATTGATGTACAAATAAATCATGATCGACTAATGATTGATTGTCTTGGTGGAACATCTACAACAGTTTAACATTGAACTCCTGTTTTCTGTGATCAGGCCTCGTGACGCCTTCACATATGTTAATAAATGTTTCACCTGCAGGAGGCGCTCACCTCAATCTGTGCACGGAGGCCATCGCACTCCTTTTTCAGTGCATCCATTTCAGCTTTCTCAGCTGCCATGGCGACGGTTGCTAAGGGATGTTACTGACGGAAAACGAAGCTGCGACTCTGGAATGAGAGAAAAGATGGAAAAGGAGGAAACAATTAGTTAATTGGCGATTCTGGTTGACAGTCTTTGCACAAACAGGAGGTTGGACGGGTTACAGGGATGTTTGTTGTCCCAGTTTGTCTATAAGACGACTTGAGTCCTCGTGTGTGACCCTGACAGGACACGACTTCACCCTGAGATCAGCTCTGAACATCAGTGACCCTGACGCCTTGATCCTGATCAGGGAGTCACTGACATCGTGTCTCGGGCAAAGATTAGACACGTACCTGACGGCTGTAATCCTGCAAAGTTGTAACACTGTTAGCTCCAATACTCGTGTGATGTGAAGGAGCGAAGGGAGGAGATGGAGAGATGAGGGGAGATGCTCTGCATGGACAGGAAGTGAAGTGGACGGGTGCAGGAAAGGAATTAAGCTTAAGGAAAGGAGAAAGGGGAAGAAGTTAGGAAAGAAGAAAGCAAGGAAGTGACAAAGGAAGCTAAAGCTAATCAATATTTTATCTCATGTTGAAGTATAAAATATGGGCATGTAAAGAATCCCTGGACGTTATCGGTACATTTCTAAATGCTGCTGAGTTTTTATGCTCAATAAACAATAAAATCTCCTCTCTTAGTTTTCATGAACTGTCTCGATCACGTTCTTTCATTCAAGGTGTTGCATGATCATCTTTGGTGTCGGCCATTTTGACGTCAGACTGTACGAAGCTTTGTGTTATTTTTTAAACGTTACTCTTGTTGAAACACAAGCTGTGTAAAATATTTAATGCTAAATATTTGTTAAAGTTCAAAGTGAAGAAGCCAATTTAACACCAATTACCTGCCAGCAAAACTCTGCCCACTGCCAAGGAACTTTGTTTAATGCTAATCGACGGTAATCAGGAGAGTTCACAGAGCGTCACGTGATGTTCAGACAAAACCAGGTCCCTTCATAAAAGATGCACGATGGAGAAAATGCAAAGAAAAGAACAAGGAGCCTCAATCACCTGTTGTTTAAATTCCTGTTGCAACATGAATACGAGATGCGACAAGTCGGGAAAAACATTACAGACCTTTGCAGAACATGATTTGATATCGTTTTAAATTACTAAAGTTTGGAGTTTGAGCTGCTGATACACTTGATGCCTGATGCTTAATTAGAAGGAATCTTTGAGAGCGGAAACTTGAGGATCCAGAGCACAGGTGAAGGTTTAGGATGTGGCCCACATGCAGGTACCTGTGGCAGGGTCAAGGCTGCAGGCTGCAGGGTGCAGGCTGCAGGGTGAAGGGTGAAGGATACAGGAGGGCCAGTAGCAGGGATGGAGGTTTGGGACGGGCTGCTCCAGGCCTTTAAATCCCTGCAGGAGATCTTGAGGGAAGCTTTACCGCTCAAATCTCCTGTCATCCGATTACTGACTGCTCTTTACCTCGGGATCAGAGGGAGAGGGAGGGTGTGGACGGTGGGAGACGTGGATGGTCTGTTCTCGTCCAAACGTCAGGGAGCTCCTCCTCCATCATGATGGGAAATGATGATGAGGCCTCTACATCTCCATGAACATCTTACTGTGAAAAGGATTTCCCCAAAGCTGAAACATGTCTTGAAGTTTTCCTCGCTGGAAACTTTGCAGTAGCAGCTTTGGAAACTATGGAGGAGATCTGCGCAGGAAGCTGGTGGAGGCTTGGCCTCATGTGAAAGATCAGGCTGCAGCTTACTGCTGCTACACCTGAGGCACCAATCCTCTTTAGCAGCTTCCCTACTATCCAAAGATCACCTTCAGAGGGTTAAAGGAATCATGACAGCCTCGGACAGGACTGATCAATTATTCTATCGCATGCAAGAAACCAGTTTCAATATTTAGAGACTCAAGCAGAGTTTGTGTGCAAGATGGTAGCTGCCTTTTATGAAACAACTCAAAAGTGAAGAAGGAAAATGTGAGTTTCTGCAAAATCACTGCAAATGCAAGAAGTTGTTTGCAGGCAGAAGGTTCCACATTAGTTTCTCATAAATTGCCGTTTTGCACATTGAAGTAAAAATCCTCCTGCTGGTTTTAAAATCTCACAAAAAGAAAAAACTCACTCTCTTTCTGTGAACTCTCTTCGTTAACAATGAAAAGATGCAGCTCAGTGTTTCTCCAAATGATCCCGAGTGCAGAGGAAGTTCTGGAAGAGAAGAACAAGAGAAAAAGGAGAAACTCACCTTTTCCACTCACAACGTGGTTTCTCCGGTTCCTCTGAACTTGTTCCCAGACTCCTCCGGCTCCGCGTTCCCCCTTCAATGTTTTTTAGATCCCACAATCCCAGGGTGCACCACCTGCTCACTGGCTCCTCCGACGCTCTTCCCCCGGCAGACTGCTCGCAGCTTGTGCTGGTGAAAAACTCTCTCTTTCTGTCTCCCTTCCTCCACAGCGAAGAACAGATGAGGATTGGAGGGGATGAAGGAGATAAGGGATGAAGGGATAAAGCTCAAAGATGGAAATAGAGAGGCAAGGAGAGAGAGAGGGAGGAGAGACGGGGAGAGGGAGCGATGGCGAGAGGAGGCAGGTAAACCGATTGGAGAAAGAAAATCAGGTTATGAGGTCAAAAGACAAGAGCAGGTGAAGAAATGAAAGAACGAGGCCGGAGGAGAAAGGAAACAGGTGGAGAGGAAATGTGAGAATATAAGACGGTGGACGTCTGAGGGAAGGAAACAAACATGGGAATTAATATGAAAGAATAAAAATCGATCTTGTTTTATTGAGTTTTAATGAGTTTAAGGTGCAAATTAAAAGTTTAAATACAGATAAATGAGGATTTATTGGTTTAAGAGGAATATGCCGTGATTGCATTTCCTTATGTTTCTGCAGGTGAGCTGACGCCTGATTGGCTGCATTGCAGCACATGTTTCTTTGTCTGGATGCAGCAGCGGGGCTGGAGCGTCGGAGGTTGACAGAGGTGAATTGGTTTGTCAGAGCTAATGAGCTGAGCCCAGTTAATCAGGGTCTAATGGGATATCCGGGGACGGCCAATCTCGTTAGAGAATTAGAGCAGTTCAGCCTAAACGTGCGTCACACCTGAAACACGCCGAGGGCCGAGATGGAAAGTGGATCAAGAATCAGGATGCAGTTGAGTTTTGCCTCCGATTGAAACGGGGACGGACGAACGTGGCAGCGGCTCCGTGACGAACAGCTGCAAAGCAAAAGAGATCGAGGTAAAACATGAGTTCTTATTTGGAAGGTTTGGAGATAAAAGTTCCTCCAGATCTGGAGACAGGAGGAGAAGTGACACAGCACATGAGTGACGACACCAAGCAGGTATCTATACGATGAGAGATCATCTCGTTGGGTCCGCCCTCCTCCCCCTGGCGTCCCGTAATCTGCCCTCTTCTTCTAGGAAAGCTGGGGACCTCCACTCAGACATGATCATCAATCAGAGGAACATTGATCCACAGTCGTGTTTTCAATGATCAATGAAGAGGAACAGGCCAGAACTTTAATAATCAGGTTTATAAAGATAGAACAAAGACTGCAGAAAGATGGACGACATGTCAGATCCCAAAGCTGAAGCCAAATCGTCTTGATCGCCCCCTGGTGGCTGGCAGCAGTATAGGTTATAGATCCCGCCCCCTCAGCATGTGGGAGCAAATCCTCATGATTCAAAACAATTAAAAGAAAATTTAAAGAATAGAAAAATTTACATTGATTTCTGAATTTGGTCAAATAATCTATAGTTGTGATATTGAGAGCAACAAATAAACTATAAACTATAAATATAGAAGGACAGCTCCTAAGAGTGAAGCTACATCATCTGGATCGCCCCCTGGTGGCTGGCTGCAGACGGAACATGGACCAAACTAAAAGTCTAAGTACAAATTAAATAAATGAAGATGGTTTCTGTCATTTCAGCTCGTTCTTATCTCTCTGATGTTTGTTCAAGTGTTTCTGATCAGTTTGGTTTGAATCAGTTATTTGATGATATAAAAACCGGCTGAGACGTGATGATTGACAGCTGACACTGGGATCTCGTTATGCGGCTCCACGATCACGACTGCACAACATGCGCAAGATGGCAGCTTTCGTATCTGAGATGTTTAGGCTTCATTTTCAGCCTCTTGTCCACTGGTCAGGGCTAACCCAAAGCTCCACTCACATCTTCAGTCTGCAACGTGAATGGATTCATTTGGTTTATTCACTCCTGTGTCAGATGACGCTGCAGTGACCAAACAGGACTCACCGGGGGAAGAAACAGAAACTCCTCTACTGGCGAAGGGAAAGAAGTGGTTTAAAAACCCTGCGTAGACCCGTTAAATTGGTGTAAATGAGGTATAAGAGGGCAAAGGTCACTCAACACCTTCTTCCCCCAGAGTTTTGTCTCCATCCATCTGTAGAAGACATGATGACAGAGGACTCGCTGATACAAAGAACGAGCTCTAAACTGACGAGCGTCACGATGTCCGAGCCGCTCGTCCCTTTGTCCAGATGCTCAAACAGCTGGCAGATGTTTGGGTGCTCAGGTAACGCTGCCTGGTTTCAGCTCTAAGCTCTGGCTCCTCCCCTCCTGCATCACGGACTCGCTACTGAGATCATCTCCGATGTTTGACGGCCGCCTGCAGCCACGACTTTCACACTAAGCCTCTTTTTTTTTAGCAGCAGGTTTTGGCTCAGGCCTCGTTGACTTCATGCAGCGACATCAGCGTTTCAAAGTCTTGTGAGACCTGTCGGTTTAATTTGTTGGTCAAACACTCACAGGTTAAATGCCTGCACGGTCCCTTAGTGTCCTGGAGCAAGGCACATAACGACCTCCTGCTCAGGTTTGTTTCAGTCATATCGAATACACATTTTCTTTCTGAATGATTTGCTGATTTGAATGAACTGGATTAATGGATCAATATAAACGTCAAAGAAAAGACTGTAATGTCTCATTAATGTCTCTTTTCAATGGGTTTAAATTTCAGTTGATATAAGCCCTGCAGGGGGCGCTGCTCAGGTTTGGGTTTGATCCACGGTGTCCACGTCCTCAACGTTTTCTGCTCAGTCACGAGGGGCAACGGGTTGACCACTCTGCGTTGAGAGTTGCCCACTTGTTTCCGATCACACGTACATGAAGGTCCGCGTTGGTCTGCCGTTCAATTCCACTCCAGTAGGTGGCGGTAATGCGCAATAGGCCTTTTTATCAAATGCGATGTAATTCAAGAAGTTGGCCTCTGTTCTATTCGTCCTCCCTCAGCCTCTCTTCAAAACCAGCGTCCACGTTCTTCCACTTCTTCTTCTCTTTTTAGCAACCGAACCAACAGAGCGCCACCCACTGGACTGGAAATGTGTTGAATAACACAACATGTACGTACGTCACGAGGACCATAGAGGACCTGCAGACGCAGAAACAGGTCCTTCAACATGCACGACCATAAAGGACGTTTGTCTCAAGCCTCGAATGAGTTTACACGTGTCAGATAAACCAGACCTCTGTCACCATGGTTACCTTAAGAAATATATGAATAAAAGAAACAAAGCTGACTTTTCGTTTCACGCGGGATTCGAACATCCGGCTCTGTCGCTCCTTTAACTAACATCCCCTAACGTCAGCCACTAGAGGTCGCCTTACAACAGTATGACAGCTAAACAAAATCATATTTATTATTCTACCAGGAGGATTAATAAGTAAGTAAGAAATTCTGTGAGTCAAACTTCACAGATCAAGTAATTTAAGTCTTTATTGTATCAAGACGGTGAAGCTGCTTTAGAATTAAGCACAAAACAAGTAAGTCTATGAATCTAAATATTGGGTGAACATGATTTAATATTCGAGTGAAAACACACATGAAAGAAAGAGAAGCAGATGTTTTGTAATGACTCAGCGACTCGAGTCTTCTTTAACCATCACCTGAAGTTTTGCTCTGAGCTCTTGTTCCTGAGTTCAGTGTTTGGGCCGTTACGACAGCGAGCGAGTAACGAGCCCGGGTGCTTCTCCTTCCTCCTCCGGGTAAGTCGTGGGCCTGTAATCCGGCCTAATGAAGTGTGACAGAAGAGGGCTAGCTGACTTCCTGATAACTCCCTGTGGTAACGAGCTCAGGAGGGGAGCAGCAGAACAAACCGTCCCCTCCTCTCTCTACCTTTGACTTGTTCAGTCAGCGACGCAGCAGGAAGTGGACGAGATGCAGTGGAATGTGGGTCCAGCAGCTCGGAGAGGAACAGACCAGACGTCACTGGCACGTTGGGTGAAGTTGGTTGTGGGGACTGTTTCTGATTCTGTGTTTTCTGTTTGATAAAAACCCTGAAGAAGGTAGATTTGTGCAAAGTAGAAATACTCATAGATTACAAATAAACACAGATAGATTGTGTCCAATTATAATCCTGCATCTTGTTTCATGTAGTTAATTAGAAGATGAACTCTTTAAACTCCTTGGCCTCATTAACACATTTTAACTTTGCCATAACCCTGATTTTAATTTTTCAAAAATCTAAATAATTCACATGATGAATAAATGTGAATTAATGATAGGGACTGAATATGCTTTTACTTTGAAAGGTCTAAAACTGCAGCAGCAGGAAAACTGGAATCACTATTTTGACTAAAGGTTGTTTGTTCGAGCAGCGCCACCTGCTGGGCAACAACAACATTACAGACAACAGTCAACGTGTTTTTCATCCATTAAATGTTGCTTTTTTATAATCTAGACGACCACTGACGAATCAAATCTAAATTAAATTGTCCTTCAGCAGAAAACTTCCATCACAGCGAGAGATTCACATACACAAAATAAAGTTTGTTGTTTATTCACATGATCCACAGGACACACTTCTTCCACATGTTGGATCAACGGAGCACGAGTGCATCAAACTCTCTTCAGATCAGAGGATCCCACTATTCTAGCGTCGGCTCACTTCCTTTATGTACAGTTAAAATGCTAATATGCTAAAGCAGTTCAATATCACATGTTAGAAACAAATCAAAACATAAAAAGTTATCTTGAATCCCTGATTTATAAATTCTCAAATACAAGCGTGTAAAAAATTAGACATTCGTGTGGTTTAAGGCAAAGATACAGAAAGTGACTAAACTGAGGTTTCATTAGACTATAAAGCATCGCATGTTATATAAAACACATATTATATATGTATGTACAATTATAAGTAACTAGTAAACCATGTGACCACCAGGTGGATCCATTAAAATCTGAATGATATTATTTCTTTCATTTACTTAGATTGATTATAAACACATAAGAGATTCTAATGAAAGTGGTAATTATTGAAATTGATGATTTTCATAAGAAAGGTGTAAAATGCCAAAGTGAAATGATGCGTTAGGTCAAGTTAAAAAGAAACAAGGATTCGTTTGGACAATTATTCATTAATCATAATAACGAGTGTATAATTTGATAACTTGTAAAAAACTTTACCTGCTGACATTTTAGACTAAATACAGTTTTTTTACTGCTTCACATTTCCTTCTTTAGTCCCGTTCTCTGACACAAGAAGCAAGACTTTTAATGTGTCCTTTGTTTCAGGCAAAATCCACATCTGAATGTATTCAGATCAAAATCACGTCAATTAAAAGTTGAGGTTTTGAAAGACAATTAAGAAAGTAAGATATCTGTAGACGCAGACGTTTGTTAAAACCTGATGAACCAGCGACTGGTTTCCTTGGCGCCTCAGTGTGGAATGGCCGTGCTGACCCCGGCGCCCATCTCCTTCTCACAGATGTACGGCAGGTCCATGTGGCAGGGGGCGTCGTACCAGCTCCTGATGGCCACTCGCTCCAGCACCCGGGTTTTGATCATGTAGCCGCAGTCCTCGTCGATGTGGTTGTTGGGCTCGCCGACCTCCCAGAAGCTGAAGTGAGGACAGACGATTCAACGACTCGGTCAAATCATCCATAAACACTCAGTGATTCAATGGAAATCTTACTCTTTACCATAGAATTATTAAATTTGGATATGAATTATAAAAGTTGCACAGAAATGAATAAAGATCATTGTGAAACAGCAGAGTCAGGACAAAGAGATGTCAGCAGGAAAAGAGGAAGGGAAGGAATGAGGGGCCACAAGAGGGACGACAAAAGATCTGTCATCAAAAGATATTTTCAAAATGAGGAAGAAAAATCTGATGGTTACAGAAACATCAAGTAAACACAGTGGATAGAAAAGCAGAAGACAAACAGCTGTGTCACAGATTTCAGCTCCTCTCTCTTTGCTTTTCATCAGAGGCCCGAGGACAGAGGACAGAGGTCAGAGGACAGAGGACAGAGGTCAGAGGACAGAGGTCAGAGGTCAGAGGACAGAGGTCAGCTGCTGTTTGCTGCTGGCAGACAGGATCCTGCCTCCCTCCAGCTGTTCTCTCACATCTGTAACTTAGATCATCACGTCTGCCGATCAGGTTCATCAACCAACCAACAAGGATTTCATGATCTGCATTGTTGTGTTGGCTCCCCTCAATTTAATGGAATCTACTAAATTACATGCTAACATGAGCTACATAGCACTAAACAGAGAATAATAGCTTTTTAGGTCATAAGAGTCTTTAGTCTTAAAGGACAAGTTGACATTTTGACCAGATGGTGGAGTTAGAGGGAAGTTAAGGAAAATGAAATGTAGTCCAGACGTCTCAGGGGACGTTTTCCAGACAATCCAGGGACGTTTATGAGAAACTTCAAGCAACCAATTACTCACCGATCGCAGTTTGTCTCACAGACGTTAACAAGGAGCAACTTCCTCTGTTCTTAACTCAACAAGAGTCAAACTACAGAGAAACTCTCTGAGCCGTGAATGAAGCTCAGTCACATGTGAGGATCCTCTCCCAGGACACAAGGACACTAGATGCTGATGGAACCGAACACATCAACACAACAACAGGATTCACTACATGAGAAGAACCAGTTTGTAACTTCATGTTTAAAGTATTTATCCAACTTAAGTTCCTATTTCTGTTCCTGCCCTTCAGATACTTTCTGTGTCGAAGCGATGATTTTCCAGGGAAACAGGAAGTGCTGATTTGGAGTTTACACATAAAATAGTTAATTTTCTTCCACTTTTCCCAAAGAAGACAAGAACCGAGCCTGAGCAGCTCACAAGTCAAAACCTGCACCGAAGTCTGCAGGTCTGTGACCAGTCAATGTTTAACAGGGTCCATCGGTCAGTGGTGTTTGTGTATCTTCCTTCTGGTCCTCGTTGCTCTTCAGGATCTTTTGTTTAGCACAGTCAAGTTGAATCAAATAATAATAACACAACATTCTAGTTGTAATTTGAGCGGATTCACGTGAAAATGGAAAGAACTCTGAGGGATTTTAATACAAAGGACCCAAATTTCAAGGGTTTAAAAGTGATGGACTCTCGGTTAAAATGGTTCTTGTGTCATTGCAACACGAAGGTGAAGAGTTCTGTAAACAAGGGGACCTTTTTAAAACGAGCTAGAGATAGAGAACGAGATAAACATTTTTTGGGATGTTTCTGTGTCAAGGCCAGAACCTCAGAGTATTCACCTCGAGATAAAACTCAGAAACAGAAATTCAGAGAAATCCACAAAGTTCAAAGTTCTTTGGACTAATGCAACAAGATGCCCCAGCAGCACGTTGGAAAGAGGAGACTGTGAGAAAAGTAGTTGATGATTTCACTGCTGACAGGAGTTAGAAAGATACACAAGAGCCTCGGATTCAACCGGAAGCATCACAACAGGTGACACAACGTTTCACTACAGATGAAGAGTTCTGAGCAGCTTCTCGTGGTGGAGGCTCCTCACTGAATCCATGAACCTACCCTCCGACCAGCGGAGTTCCGTCCACCCATTTCCACTGATCCTCTGTGTGCTCGTCAGTGATCCCGAACCAGAAGGCGTTCCAGTGGCCTCTGGGAAGGAGATCCCACAGAAACGTCTGAGAAGGAAAAAGCGTATTCGACACGTTCATCACTGATTAACGTCTCCGTTCTAGCAGCAGCTGATGTGTTGTGACGTACCTGCTCCTCGGCCGAGTGGATGATGGCCAGGTGAGCGCCTTGGCTCTGGCAGTACGACTGACTCTCCGCCCAATCCCTGAACAGTCTGGAGATGAGGTAACAGCTGTTGTTGAAGAGATGCCACTCCACGGGGCAGACGATCGGTTTGATCACCTCAGGAGCTGAAGAAGGACACAGACGTAAACACACTTTAATGTGTCAAATATGAATTATTTTCCAGGATATCAGTACATGTCCGTATTAAATGGCCCCCGACAGTTTCATGACGTCTCCAGGCAACGACGAACCAACCAGTACCATGAATCTGAAATAATTGATTACTTATATCGTCATTTGTCATTAATTGATTCAACTAGAAAACTTGTCTGTAAGAATCATCCGATCTCTAAGTCAAATACACGTCCATTTAAAAAGGTTTGTACCCTTAGTGGCCATCAAGGTGGCCAGTTTGACCAGCAGCTCGTCAATCTGCTTCTTCTGCTGCTTCTTCTCCTGCAGCAGAGCGATGTTGGCGGCGGTCAGAGCCGTCACGTTCACATCCTGCATCTGCTTCTGTGTCTCTGAGGCGACTTCACCTCCTCCCTGAGGTTTGCTTTTATCTGTGGAACCATGGACCAGTAAAAAGAGAGTGAATTCATCTACAGCCCAAATATGACGTTTAAAATCTTTTAGCAGTTTTTAACCTCGTCGCCTCTGTTGACTCACTCTAACCCAATGTCAGATACACTAAACAGCAGCAGGTTGTCGGCTCCGACTCGTTCAAACAGGAACATGTGGGAACATCCAGGCGAGGGGCGGAGCCTGTAGAGCACCAGGAGGCGGAGCCTGTAGGGCAGCAGGAGGCCGGACATGACGTATAAACTCTGCTGTGGAAAGATCAGTGTTGTTGTTTACAGCTCATCCACACCGGCGTCGGCCCTCATCACCAGAAGATCTGGAACCTCCTCGTGTTTCCAAGTGGACGTCTTCGTCCTTTACGTGTACGGCTCCTCTTCTTCATCCTGAGATGTTTGTGTTCTTCCAGTTTCACGTCCGTCACGTGTTAGAAACCTCCAGAAAATGTCCAGAGACACCGACTCAGGCATTTGTTCTCACAGACAGAACCTCTAGAACATGTCAGGAACATGTCAGGAACACGTGAGGATCATGTCAGGAACATGTCAGGAACATGTGAGGAACACATCAGGAACATGTCAGGAACACGTGAGGAACATGTCAGGAACACGTGAGGAACATGTCAGGAACACGTCAGGAACACGTGAGGAACACGTGAGGAACATGTCAGGAACATGTCAGGAACACGTGAGGAACATGTCAGGAACACGTCAGGAACGAAGACATGAGGAACGTGAGGAACATGTCAGGAACACGTCAGTGGTTCAGTTCAGGTCTGAAAACAGCCTCTGACTCAACTAGCAGCAGTTTAGTTAACGAGTTGATTAAAAGCAGAATCAGCTTTTCAGCTTCTGCACTCCGCAGCTTTTTCAATATAACAAGTATACACGCACACACACACACACACACACACACACACACACACACACACACACACACACACACACACACACATGCACGCATGTGTACTAAACGCATGTCACACACAGCCACACTATTGGCTAATATTCCATAAAATGTGTTATGTGTTGCAACGCTCAAATCACTAGATCCTCTTTTCTGGACTGAAAGTGTAAAGTCAGCAGTTGTGAATTCATCACATCTGAGCAGGTGGACAGTCGGAGAACAGAAGAGCTGGAACATGAGCTGGAACACTGGGACTCTGTATCTGCTCTCTAAGCTGTGAACCACACCCCCGCAGTCACTGTCACCTGACGTCTACTCACCCTGTGCAGCCACGGCTATGATGGAGATCAGCAGGATGGCGCAGAGCGTAGCCAGGCAGATGGTGGCGAGGCGGTAGGGCCCGGGGCCGCTCAGCCGGGGGGTCAGTCTGACCTGGGAGACTGGGGGGGGGACGTTTATTTATTAAAGTAAAACAAATAATCCACAAAGTAAAAATACATCAAATGAGTCTCGTTCATTGGTTCACACGATGTCCTCACATAACCTGAGACGTGAGAGAAACCTCATTGTAGCCGAGAGACTTTCTTCAGTTCAACATTCCCAAGTAAACAGAATATTCTCTACTTGTGTAATTTTGTTCACTTTTAGAAACGATGACATGTCATAGGACAAATGATTAATTAGAAAAAACGATCATCGCACTATAATCAATCATAAAAGTGACAATCACACATCTGCCTAATATCCACATTTTTCACATCACGATGGACGGGTCTGAAAAGTTCTAACTGTGCTTTTGAATTTTAAAAATACAATTCCATGGCTTCTAGAACTCTGTATAAAGTATTCAACACAAATTTTCTTAAGTTGTGGAGCCTTTTGTTTACGAGGGAAAAGTTCAGACTTGTATCTGAGACGTGTCAGAACAGATTCAGGGCCGTGGGAAATGTGAACTGCACCTTATCGAACCAAGCACAAATGACTTTCACTTGTGTGGATGTGAGGCAGAAATCACCAGGTTATACACAGATTCAGGATTTAATATTATTATTATTATTATTATTATTATTATTATTAATAGTAGTAGTAGTAGTAGTAGTAGTAGTAGTAGTTGTTGTAGTAGTAGTTGTAGTAGTAGTAGTAGTTGTTGTTGTCTGTCAGCTGTCTGTGTGGATTTATGGACAAGTTTCCCCTGGCTGGACTGATGAAAGATTATTTTACCTTATTTATTTGAGCTTTCAAGCAATTATAAAAAAGAGTTGCTGCTTTTCATCTTCTCGTGTGATTGGTTGATCTTGAGTTGGGCTTTAGGAAACTGGGAATATTCTTTGGTTCAGAGAATATAAAAAGGTAAAAGATTTATAGATGTAACCCCCTCCCCCTTTGTTTTTTACTTTCATCCTTTTATTGCTTCTACTCCTCTTTGTTTATGGTTTATTCCATATTAAGTTCTGTTTTATTTCAATTATCTGGATTTATTTGACTCAGTCCTGAAACGTCCTGAACCTTGTTTATTCATGTTGAGCAGTTTTGTAAAGTTCTGCATCGAAACGTTAATTCTAATTCTAATTAATATTTGGTGTAAATGAAAGAGAAGGAGACATAATGCAGCTGGAGTTGTGTTCCAGGTTATTGAGTCAAACCGGAGAGAAGAAGCTCAACATGAGGTGGAGGCGAACATCTGGATCTGATTCTTACCTTCCACATCTGTCTTGCAGTGCTGCTGGTCGTCGGCCTCGATCAGCTGCGTGTACATCCCGTCAAAGGCCACAGAGCCGGGGGGGGAGGTCGTCATCTCACCTGAGCTCCAGCAGAGGAGATCCAGAGGAGATCCAGAGGAGATCCAGAGGAGATCCGGAGTCAGTGAGGAAACTAAACTTCAGCCACTCTGTTTAAAACCAGAACCAAAAGTCAAGAGCCACAGAGTGACGCCCCCTCACATCCGGAACTCTGTTTCAAAATAAAAGCCCTGATCATAATGAAGAACGGTTGGAAACATTTAAAGGTTCAGTCTGTAAGTTTCAGGTGAAAGGATCTTCTGGTAGAAACTGAAGGTAAAATAATACTAGTGATGTTTTCACATGTTTGTCTCATCTAAATTGTTTGAACTGTTGTTTTCTTTACCCTAGAATGGTAATTATTATAATAGATAGGAAAATAATAATAACAACGTGGTTTTTTGATGGTACAACTCAAGGACCCACATGTTAACAGATGTGGTGACGTAGCTGCGCTGCTGCTGTTCTCCTCAGGTGAAACATCTGCAGTGACACTTGTCAACCAGCAGATGTCCCCACTAACCAGTAGTTTGACCCTGAAACTCAGCCACAGTTTAAATACTGATTCCTACGTGAAGATCTTCAGAGTGAAACTTCTCAGTTTCTCCACCTGCATCTGAACTCAACCGTCAGTTACACCTGAAAACTTCATTTCCCTAATGACATGAACAGTTTCACACCGAGAGGTTAGATAAATATACATGTCCTCAGATAACTCCTCATATACCATCATGTCCTCAGATAACTCCTCATATACCATCATGTCCACAGATAACTCCTCATATACCATCATGTCCTCAGATAACTCCTCATATACCATCTTGTCCTCAGATAACTCCTCATATACCATCATGTCCTCACTCCTCATATACCATCATGTCCACAGATAACTCCTCATATACCATCATGTCCTCACTCCTCATATACCATCATGTCCTCAGATAACTCCTCATATACCATCATGTCCTCAGATAACTCCTCATATACCATCATGTCCACAGATAACTCCTCATATACCATCATGTCCTCACTCCTCATATACCATCATGTCCACAGATAACTCCTCATATACCATCATGTCCACAGATAACTCCTCATATACCATCATGTCTACAGATAACTCCTCATATACCATCATGTCCACAGATAACTCCTCATATACCATCATGTCCACAGATAACTCCTCATATACCATCATGTCCTCAGATAACTCCTCATATACCATCATGTCCTCAGATAACTCCTCATATACCATCATGTCCACAGATAACTCCTCATATACCATCATGTCCACAGATAACTCCTCATATACCATCATGTCCTCACTCCTCATATACCATCATGTCCTCAGATAACTCCTCATATACCATCATGTCCACAGATAACTCCTCATATACCATCATGTCCACAGATAACTCCTCATATACCATCATGTCCACAGATAACTCCTCATATACCATCATGTCCTCAGATAACTCCTCATATACCATCATGTCCACAGATAACTCCTCATATACCATCATGTCCTCAGATAACTCCTCATATACCATCATGTCCTCAGATAACTCCTCATATACCATCATGTCTACAGATAACTCCTCATATACCATCATGTCCTCAGATAACTCCTCATATACCATCATGTCCTCAGATAACTCCTCATATACCATCATGTCCTCAGATAACTCCTCATATACCATCATGTCCTCAGATAACTCCTCATATACCATCATGTCCTCACTCCTCATATACCATCATGTCCACAGATAACTCCTCATATACCATCATGTCCTCAGATAACTCCTCATATACCATCATGTCCTCAGATAACTCCTCATATACCATCATGTCCACAGATAACTCCTCATATACCATCATGTCCACAGATAACTCCTCATATACCATCATGTCCACAGATAACTCCTCATATACCATCATGTCCACAGATAACTCCTCATATACCATCATGTCCACAGATAACTCCTCATATACCATCATGTCCTCAGATAACTCCTCATATACCATCATGTCCTCACTCCTCATATACCATCATGTCCTCAGATAACTCCTCATATACCATCATGTCCTCAGATAACTCCTCATATACCATCATGTCCTCACTCCTCATATACCATCATGTCCTCAGATAACTCCTCATATACCATCATGTCCTCAGATAACTCCTCATATACCATCATGTCCACAGATAACTCCTCATATACTATCATGTCCACAGATAACTCCTCATATACCATCATGTCCACAGATAACTCCTCATATACCATCATGTCCACAGATAACTCCTCATATACCATCATGTCCTCATATACCATCATGTCCTCATATACCATCATGTCCTCATATACCATCATGTCCTCATATACCATCATGTCCTCATATACCATCATGTCCTCATATACCATCATGTCCTCAGATAACTGACATGATGGTATATGAGGAGTTATCTGTGTACTTATATACAGTATATATATATACATATATAAACATCCATATTTTTGGGATGTTTCTGTTGTGCTAATTGAAATGAACACAAGTATTTAACTTTTCCGAGGCAGCTTGTACCAGTTAAGATTTTCTTACTTTTCGTACTTTTTATCTTTAGCACTGAAACCCGTCTGTTGTCACGGTCCAGCAGTGATGCCCGTCTGTTGCCATGGCTACAGAGCTCAGAGAGGGAAGTGAAACACTGACGAGCAGTTTCATCCCAACTCTCAGCTTTGTTTGACCCCCATGTGTGTGTGTGTGTGTGTGTGTGTGTGTGTGTGTGTGTGTGTGTCCTCAGTGAAGTGTGTAGCGTCCAGCTGCAGCTGTCACTTCAGTTTCTGTTCACGAGGTTTTTGTACGGTGGTTTTTCACTGTGTGTAGAAATTCCACTTGCTGGCATCAAATTCACCGATACAGTGGTAAACTGCAGCGTCTTCAGCCTGGACTCCACTGATGGTCAGAGTGAAGTCCTTGTTACTGCCGCTGCCTGAAAAACGACCTGGAATCCCTGAAGCTCGAGTGGAAGCCGTGTGAATCATCAGTTTAGGAGCTCCTCCATCTCTCTGCTGGTACCAGTCCAAACGGTTTGAACTATAAACATTCTCACTGGTTCTACAGGAGATGGTGACGGAGCCTCCCACAGCGGATCTCACTGCTCCAGGCTGGGTCACTGTGACTTGTCCCCTGGACTCTGAGGACACAGACACAGAAACAAGAAGCAGCTTGGTGGGTTCGTCAGCTTCATTTCAGAGGCAGCGAGTCGACAGAGGAGTTTGATGGTCCGGACTTTACCTGTGAAGCAGCAGCAGAGCAGAGTCCAGACGAGGACGGAGGTAAAGCTCATGTTTCTGATGAGCAGGATGTCTGTGGTCATGAGGGAGAGCTGTCAGTCATCCCGTCCTCACCTCCCTGGACTATAAACTGTCCCAGAGCAGTGGAGCGTGGAGCTGCTGATGCAAAGTGACTCTATGGAAATGCTCTGATGATGCTGTTCATCAATAAATCAATTATTTATCAGAGGATTGATCAGGAGGTGTTAACATTATCATCATGCAGTTTGATGTTTCAGGACGACTTCCCCTATTTGAATGGAGTTTTACAACAGCTTGGTTTTCTTGAAAATCTTCATACAAAGATTAAAACATTTCATTTTTTATCTATTCTTCTTATTCTGTTATTCTTCTTATTTAGTTATTCTTGTTATTCTGAGACAAATCTCACAAACAGCAGTTCTGGTGCGTTTGTTTGTTTCAGAGTCAGAGAGTTGTGTCCTCAGAGGTTTTTGTACGACGGCTCAGTGAGTGTGTGTCACTGTGGTACACGTGTGGTGCAGGAACCAGACTGGATGTTGGAAGTAAGTCAAATATTTACTCTTTTATTTCACCTCTTTTCATTTCCTTCATATTCATCATGCGCAGGAAGAGAGTCTGTGTTTCCACGTCGATTAAAGCTTTTTCAAACATTTTAGACAAAGTTTGTTTCAGCAGCAGAAACTGTGAAAAGTCCCTGAAATGAATAACAAACATTAAGATCACAGGATGAATCATTTCCCCCAGATTTGACTTTAAAGTTGCATCTTGAGGTTTTGTCGCTTTAGTTGCGTCAAACAGAGTCAGAGAGTCGAGTCTCTGCAGTCGGAGGAAGATGTTTCATTCATTACACTTTTATTATTCCTGTTTTTATTCCTCCTCCTTCATCCTGCAGCTGATCTCAGAGCAGCTTCACTTCACAGTCCAGCTTTAAGTTGAACTGTAGAAAAGATATTAAGTCAGTTTAACCTGTTTTTAAGGATTAATTATAATTTAAAAGATAAAGTATTTCAAGATGAACTAAGTTTCCCTGTGTTCAGATGCTTGTTTCGAATATAGGACAAGAAGGTGAATATCCACGGTTCAAACACCATATTGTCCTGGATGAACAAAATTTAATGAAGATAAAGATTTAAAAACGTTCTGTCATAATATTGTAATATGTGTGGTTTTCATTGAAGTTTAAAATCATTTCTTCAAATGAAAAGGATTGAATCCCACATGAAGAACGTTTGATGGCCGTCAGATAATCTGATGAGTTTGTACATGTTGTGTATATTTAAGATTTGTGATGATTTTGTGTGTTTAATAATTGTGCAGAATCAGTTTGTGGATGTATTTGAGTTGTGTGGTGATTCTGTGCTGACGTGCATGAGAGGCTTGTTAAAGGGAAGTGAAACAGTGACTGGAGCAGAGACCTACAGGGAGGGTGGTGTTTGAGTGACAGCTCCCTGTGCTCTAAGTTGATGGCTGTGTCCTGCAGGTGATGTCCGTCCCACCCTGACGGTGCTGCCCCCCTCCAGCGAGGAGCTGCAGCAGGGGACGGCCTCGCTCATATGCCTGGCCAACAAGGGCTTCCCCTCCGACTGGAGTCTGTCCTGGAAGGTGGACGGCAGCAGCGGCGGCGGCGGCGGCTGGGAGGCGAGCAGCAGCCCCGGGGTGCTGGAGAACGACGGCCGCTACAGCTGGAGCAGCACCCTGAGGCTCCCTGCTGAGCAGTGGAGGAAGGTGGGCTCTGTGACCTGCGAGGCCTCCCAGGGCTCCCAGACTCCGCTGTCAGAGACACTGAGGAGAGACCAGTGTCCCCAGTCCTGACCTGGGACTCTGCTGCTGGTCTCCGTCTCTTCGCTGCTCTGTGTCTGATCCGAATCATTCTTCATCGACTGATGACTTCTTGCTTTGAATGATTCTGGTTCTTTGACCTGTTTCAGATAATAAAGATCTTTGTGTTTGAATCGAAAATGTTTCCTTGGATTTGTTCATCAACCAGACGAGTTGATTTAGCCGCAAATCTTCAAAAGTTTGAAGTTATTAGTAAAATAAAGTGAAATATCACCGACATGAATCGAGCAAAACCCCCAAATGTTCAGGATTAGAAATAAAAGACAGGATAAAAAGTTTGAATCTGTTTTCATGTCTGTGAAGTGTTTTATATTAATAATGTATTAATATTAACATTATATCTGAGTCTGTCAATAAACAAATCTACAAACTTTCTGAAGGAATCAAACAGTGACGGTGGATTTGATTTGCTTCTGCTGCTGCAACACAAACACACTCGGAGCAATTCAAGCATGATTCAACTTTTTTATTGTTTGTGTTTTTACATGTTCTCACAGAACTTCTTTAACACATTACACGTACACACGTTTATGACTAAATAAGCAACGAGCAAAGCTAAAAGTAACATCTGGCGTTTGTCGAGAGTTTAACTTTCCAAACTCAGAAAGTCCAGACACGAAGCTCCTCCCACATCTGAAAATACATCGTGCAGCCAAAACTATCAATTAATCACGAAGAAAACTGATCGGCAGCAATTCTGATGGTTGATTAATAATTGAAGTCACTTTTCAAGCAGAAACACGTCGACTGTGAAGGAATTTAAAGCTTTTCTCAGTTTGATATCTTCACTTTCCACCTGTAGATCTTTGTGTCGTCGGTTTTAATGAATGAAAACAACAGTTAGTTGCAGTGAATGTGAAGAAGTGAACAGATTCAGTTCAGGGAACAACTCGAGCTGTTTGGGGAGAAAAGGACATCTTCTGTGTTTGGTCTCTCTCTCTCTCTCTCTCTCTCTCTCTCTCTCTCTCTCTCATCTTCACTCTATCTCTTCGCTCCGATCTCTCCCGCCTGGTCCCCCGTTGTCTCCCGTCCTTCGTCTTTGATGACGTTTTTGAAGAGTGTGAGTAGCGGCCTCTGGTGGCGTTCGTCCCAGCTCTTCATGAAGCCACCGTAGCGTTTGCTGGCCGGCGGGCCGCTCCAGCGGAAGTGCTTCATCTTGTAGGTGCTGTCTTTTTTCTCGTGGACATCATGGAGCTTCTCCTGCTCCCCCGCTGCCACCGTCTCCTGGTCGTCCGCTGCTGGGAGCTCCCGCCTGAGCATCTCTTCAGGGAACGCCTCGGCCGACACCTCCTCCACGCCATCGGAGGTGTAGACTTTGACCGGGCGACGCTTTCGTCCGACGGGCTTTCCCCAGCGGAAATGCTCCATGGAGTAGGAGCGCTTGGCCTGAGGGGCGGAGGAGGAGGCCTCGACGGGGAGGTCAGGCCGACAGAGCTGGATACACTCCTGCAGGAGGAGAAATCGAGAAATCAAGAACCCCGGCTATATAGTATCTGTTGGGGGCTCTTTGCTAAAAAGTTTATTCTTATTATTATGATTATTTTACTCTTTTTTTAATGAGTTAAAAGTTTTAATGTCGTGGAGTAAATGTGATTTTGAAAATTTTGCAAGATGATAACAAAGTTTGAATGTTTTGTGATGTCATGTCTTAGATTGTACAAAGATGGACGACGTGACGGCTCCTGAAAGTGAAGCCACAGCATCTCCATCGCCCCCTGGTGGCTGGCTGCAGTATAGTCACGCATCAAACTACACGTTGAACAAATGTTTCTCAAAGATGGTTTCTGTCATTTTAGGTCGTTCTCATCACACTGAACGTTTGGAGAATATGTCAGTGTGTGTGTGTGTGTGTGTGTGTGTGCGTGTGTGTGTGTGCGTGTGTGTGTGCGTGTGTGTGTGTGTGTGTGTGTGTGTGTGTCTGTCTGCGTGTGTGTCACCATCATGCTGCTCTCATCGTTGACCTCCTGACAGCTCGGATGCTCCCAGCATTGGTTGTCGTCTCCGCTGACCACACCCACCACAGTCACAGCCACCAATAGCCACACAGGATGCATTCTCCTGCCGGCCAATCAGAGACAGCATCACACAGTCATCATCGAATCACATTTGATCAACTCAAACTGTATTTACCAATAAAACTGACATTTTAACTGTCAACAATATCAAGACTGAAAAACTACTAATTATAATAACAGAGGAAAGATTTATGTATTTTAACAACAATCACATTTATTTGTAAATTTAAACATTTGCAGTTAAATTAAAGAGATTTATTCCAAACATACGACTCAAAAAGAAAACAAATACATGATTATAATATAACTATAATAATTGTATATATATATATTATGCATTAAAGTCTTTCAAAATAAGAATAGATATAAAAAAAGTTTAAATCATTACAGTTCATTTAAAAGATATGAATAATCTTTTATAATTATACAATATTGAAGAATGCATTCTGATATTATCGTATATGTTAAATTAATATACGATGTATGTATGTATGAATATACGTTTCATACATATTTGCACCAGAAATTTATTTTGTAATCACAAAAAGAAAGAAAATAACAATTTAGTATTAAAATCATATTGTTAGGAGCTGAAATGACACGAACATTTATCACAACAATTAAAACTGAAGATAATTTAGTTCAGATGATCACAACAGAAAACATTTTAAAAGTTATTGTTCCATCGGTTTTTGTTCAAAATAAATTAACAATAATAATAATTGTAATAAAAACAATAATAATGAGAAATTGAAATAAAAATGAAGAAAAAGATGAAAGTTTAACTTGTTCATCTCCTCAAAATGTAAGATCTTGTCCAATACTTATGATAAAATCAAGATTTAAAATCAATTAAAATTTGTGAAATAATAAATGATATGAACAGATGATGATGAGGATGATGATGATGAAGAAGATGCTCACCACACTGACCTGTCTCTCTCTCCCTGCTGTCTTCTTGTCGTTCGGCCGCTGGACAAAGACTTTAGTTGTTTCCCTGCAACTGAGCGTCCACTTTTATATCCTGTCAGCCAAGGACACACACACACACACACACACACACACACACACACACACACACACACACACACACACACACACACACACACACACACACACACACACAGACAATGATGTCATACCTGAAATCTCCCCATCATTCTCTCATTCACGCTGGTAAACACACACTGATGCATGAAAATGGACAATTAATGAAATATCACACCCCTTCGCTCTGTTCCACACACACACACACACACACACACACACACACACACACACACACACACAAATTAAAACCTTGTAAACTCAAAAGCTGAACTTTCCAGGGAAACGAGTCCAGTACTACTGGACAGATGAGAAAGGGGGCGCTACAGGACGGCCGTGCAGACTCCTCTCTAGCGCCATCATGAGGTTGACATTTGTGATTTTGGGTATTTTGCCGTTAGACTAGATCCAAACAATCGCATGTTGCTAAAATAATTTGTGATACATCAGAGTTTTGCTTCAAATATAAGGAGAACTTCTCTGCAGTCCAAACGTTTGTACGGTAAAAACCTTCTTCCATTGATAAAGCTTCACACACACACACTAATCGATTGCCGAGTAGCTCTGATGAAGCATCCTTCAGTGTGAAATGTCCGCTGACGTCTCTGGCAGATTAGCACGGCAGCGCCATGTCGTCACAGAGGGGACGAGGGGATTCAAACCTGCGGCTCAGGGTCTACAGTTACACACACGCCTTTGTCTGAGCCCTCGGGGTGACGAATGGTGAGTCTCACCGGATCCCGGTGGAAAGAGGGTGAAGAGGACGACCTCTATTTGTAAAGCTCCGTGTTCAACTGGACGCTTTTCTGATGAAGACGTTTTCTGTCTCCAGCTGTTTTTATAAACATATGTTCTGTCTTTAAACATCTTCTATCTGAGAGTTCGTGGAATCTGTCTGCGTATCTCGACTGTTCTGTTGTCGTGAGTGTTTGAAGGCGTGTGTGAGCGATTGGACATTCACACGTGATATTGTTAAAGGCCGGAGGAAGAGCAGAGTTCAATTTGGTGCGATTTAGACACAAGATCTGTTAAATATCCACAAACTTTGAATAAAGGAGCGACCAGTGCAGCGGCGGCTGGGACTCACCAACATAACTGATGAGTTTACAACAAGTGATTCTCCAGTTCAGGTTCCGAGACCAGTCCAGCAGCAGGTGTTTCTCTGCTCTGGTTCCATCACTGCAGGTCACTTCAACAGTTTCAGAAAGAAAAGCTACAGACACTAATAGTATGAATTGTTGTTTGTTGGTTTATGAGTTTATTTTTTTTAAACTGACTAAAGTGAACCTTCAGTTCATGCAGTTCGAAGTTCTGATGGTTTTGAAGATGTTTTTCTAATGGAACAAACTGAGCAGCGTCTGGAGGGGGAGGATAAATAAAAACCCATTAGAGGAGTGAACAGGCCTTGAACCTCCGTACAATCAATTACAGACACACACACAGACACAGACACACACACACACACACTTCTCCATGGTAACACAGACCTGATGTTTCGCTCTTCAGTTGCGTGATACAACTTTCTGATAAAACTTTTCCATCACAGTAAAGCAGAGAAACACGTTTTTTACTCTAGCGACCTCCATAGAAACAACCAGTGGAGTCGCCCTCTGCTGGCCATTACAGAGAATACAGGTTTCAGGCACTTCCGCATTGGCTTCACTTGGTGGACCGGTCCGCTCTCATACACAGTTACACATCTGCAGCTTTATCTAAAAACACAACATCAGGCAAAGCAGTTCCTCGATCCTCACAATGAACCTCCAGATGTTGATCAGTGGTTTTTGGATCCAGATGAAATTCTAAACAGACGTTATTCTCTCACTTCGTCTCTTTCACGCGCTGCGTTATGTCCGTGGCTTTAACACTCTAATCCCATCATATGTAATCTATTACTTTCCAGGACAATGGCTGCCAATCCCCTTGGAGGTTTATCAGGATAAGATGTCATACCCGGTGCTGACACACACACACACACGCACACACACACACACACACGCACACACAGGCTGTGGTTTCCACTGAGGTGAACTGGGACGTACCAGACAACAGGTAGGAACTAGTGTTTCAACTTTATTATTTTATTATGAAATTCATGGTCACCCGAGGATCATTATTTAAAGAACACATGTTTTAGCTGATTGATCAGTTCCCACAGTTCATGTCTCAGATGATCCATCAGCTTCTGACGACGGCTCCGACTCTCAGCGTGTGATTATTAAGTTATTATCTCGTCATGACACGGTTGAGAGCTGGTTTCAAAAATTCAATGACGGTGATTTTTATCTCCAATAACAAAATAATACTGGTAATCGTAGAACTAGCGATTCTGGTTCTGCCTCTTGTTTTGATGTCCTCTTTGTTTTCATGGACCTAAATTTCCGTGACCACGTCTTTTCTCCTCTCAGACACGTCCAGTAAATAAGTTACAGCATTTAAATGTCATGTGTGAACCACTGGATAAAGTGAAGACTCCAGGTTTTCTTCATCCTGAATCAAACAGCTGAAGCTGGAACCTCGTGTTGCTGCGATGAGGTCGGACACTGAAGTCGACCCATCGACTCCACTTGGGACTCACAGTGGGTGAAACCAGGGAGGAGGAGTTGGGGGGTGTTAAGGATGAAGTGGCAATGTGTGTTCCTGGTTCTCATCTCTCTGGGCGGCCGGTGTTTCCGATGTGTCGCCGGTGACGTTGTGGCCTCTGACGAACACCCAGACATTGGCCATGATGAGGACGTGCACCCCCACACCCTCCGAGAAACAAACGGGGATGTTCTCAACGTTAATTTCCAAACAAGCAGGGATGTACCAGACACGAGTATTGAAACAAACTGGGACATACTGGACATTAACCAGGACGACTATGAGGACGCAGACTGGCGTCCTCCGACCTCCCTGCAGGACACACGCCCCGTTCTGTCCCCTGAAGACACACCAGTGATTCTCAGTGGCACCCCTGCTGTCAACAACACCAACCAAGTCATTGCTACTTCGTCACCTCAGTGCGGCGAGTACAGCAGCCAGCTGATGTCTAACGGCGAGTGCCGGCTGATGGCAACGCTGCCCCCTGTGGGAACATCGCAGAAGCGCTGCCCGGATATGTTCCGCTGTACAGACGACGTCTCCTACTGGCTGCACGAGAACCAGGACAGAAAGGACCAGCTGGAGGAGCTGAGAGGGACGATGTCGGAGCTGCAGGTGGAGCTGAGGAACCACCGGCTTAAAGTCAAAGCCCTGGAGGTGCAGGTAGACGTAGCTAGTGTGGCTACGTGTTCGTTTAAAGCACAGACTGTAAATAAAGATGGACGACACGTCTCTGAAATGTCCCGAAGACGGGCGCTGCCATCTTGCTCTTCTGATGTAATTCGGAACCAGGGTCTGTGCAGTAGTGTCGTGAAGTTGAGCTGCGGTATCGAGAAACACTTGCTCAACCAATCGTGAGGTTTCAGCTGTGTCCATACTGCAGCCAACCACCAGGGGGCGATCCAGATGATTTTACTTCACTTAAGGAAGCTGTCCTTTCGTCCATCTTTATTTACAGTCACATGCCCTCTTCTAGAATCTGAGTTGACTATATAGCGCCACCACCTGGCACCACATTCACCCTCCTCTCTCTCTTCCTGTTTATCTCTGTCCGAGTTTATCTCTTTGTCTTGACACCTACTAATTCCTGCTTAACCCTGAATGCTAACGAGATTAGCTGCAGGCTCTTTGTCCGCGGTGCCAGACAAAGCGTCTCCTTCAACCTGATGAAAAAATGATCCGAAGCATTTCAGTTAGTTTGAAGATTTAGGATTTAGTGATAGAATATTCAAAATGACGTTTTCATTAGTGTGTAATCAACTGAAAGTATGAATCCTTGTGGTTTATATTTTATTTTAGAACAGACACAGACTCGGCCATTTTACTACAGTCGCCCAGAATCGAATCACAAAAATCCCTCTGGAGAACCTTTCGTGTTTTTTACGTGACATGAGGTCACTGTGGGTTCTCCTGCTCAGGCCCGGGTCACACTCGCTGTATGACCACACGTCAGCGTAGGAACTGGCTGCGTCTTATTGTTGTCGTTCACTTTCTTGCGTAGGCACTACGTGTGTTACTGGAGGATTCCACTCGGAACAAACCACAGGACTCAAACTAAAAACTTCAGATTCTTTGACTGAATAATTCACTGACCCTGTCAAGGACTCGCTGCTGCCCCGACCTATTATGTGGGTATTGCATCTTGCGTACGCATGGTGTTTATTTCTGAGGACGTGCACAAGCTACGCACACAACACAGGATACGTGAAGCAGCCATCTTGTGTAAGCGAATACTGACCATACTTGAAGGCAACGGGTAATATCCAGGTGGTTGTAATATACAACTTCTCCAGTAGTTGCCACTAAATCCTACCCTGTCCTTTTAAATATAAAAGCTTTGTTTTAAACAACCTCCTCAAACCCTCGTACAGATTAAATCCCTCCTCTTTTCTCTCAGGAGGAACAAAGTCTGAACTCAACCTTTGAGCAGCGGCTGCGCTCTCAGGAGCTGCGTCACGCTAAGTTCGACACGCTGCTCCACGTGCACGCGACGCTGCTGGACGAGCTGCAGGCGCAGCTCCGCAACCTGTCGGCCGCCGTGCAGCGCGTGGGCCGCAACACAGGCTGCACGGTCAAGGTTGTGAGAACCACACCCCCGCGCGGCCTGCGAGACACACTGCCACCAGGTACACATGCAACTAACACAGCGGTGAGTTGCACGATGCTCATGAAACAAAACAACACATGAAAGAAGTGCACAACATATATTTGACTTTTAAAAGATGTAATAAGTTCAGGTTTTAGAAAAAGAAATGAACTTGCAGCCATGTGAACAGTAAACAGACAAACTATAACAACAAACTATCCATGTGCCTGCAGGTCTGCATGTTTGTGTACAATCGATACCTTAAAGATAGTTTGGTAAAAGCAAATCAGCTGTCAAATCATTAATCTACAGATAATAAGATAAAGAGTTGTAATTATATAAAATACTGATTATGAAACTAAATTCATTCAAATCAGAGCCTTTAATCCAATGAGAAAACATCTCATACTTTTGAAAAATTGCATTCTGATTTGAAAAGGTTTAAATTAAAATACATAGAGAAAAGGTGGACCCAGAACAGACCCCTGGGGGACTCCTAACCCAGCAGAGAAGGACAGTTTGCTCATAAGATGACTCATAATGATATTTGACAGTTTGTTCTGTGACGCTGTGTAAAACACCGTCTGTTTGTCCGTCTCTCTCCCTCAGGTGGACAGCTCCTGTCTTTCTGTCCTTCAGACTGTGCGTCTCTGTATCACAACGGTGTTCGTCGTTCTGGTGTTTACACCATTGTCCTGTCGCCCGGCGCCAACCTGCCCGTCTACTGCGACATGGAGACGGAAGGTAAAACACACAAAGTTCACTACACACACATGTATGTTTGCAGCATGTGGATATTACATGATAGAGGCATGAATACCTGGTTTCATGTATGATTGGACAATATTCATGTCACTACTATCTCTGTGCATATGCGTATGCGTGTGCGTGTGTGTGTGTGTGTGTGTGTGTGCACCAGGTGGAGGCTGGACAGTGTTTCAGCGAAGGTGTGACGGCTCAGTCAGTTTTAACCGCGGCTGGTCCGAGTACCGCGAAGGCTTTGGTGATCCTCGAGGAGAACACTGGCTGGGAAACCAGCAGCTCCATCTTCTATCCAATCAGGGTCAGTACAGCCTCCGCGTCGACCTGCAGGACTGGAGCCACGCCCAGAGACACGCCCTCTACCACAGCTTCAGGTAGAAAGAGACGCGTGTGGACGAGTCGTAGACGTAGAAAGACGACACAGAGGAGTCGCTCGCTGTGTGACTGTGTGTGAATGGACAGATTCACCAGGGATCTGCTGCTCACCTGCGAAACGTTACCACGACGGGCTAACTAGCTTATTCAAGCCCTCGGGGGGGGAGCTGCGTTTAATAAATCTTAAACGCCCTGACATTTCTTTTCTTATTGTCGGAATTTTAACCATCAAGGAAAACATCTGGAAAGAGCTGGGCAGGTGTAGTGGCCGCAAGAGGTATTGCAACTTTTTGAGTGTCACAAACCCAGTGAAATAAATCTGGATTTGATTAATTTGGTCCAACTTCATGTTGGAGCCGACAGTAAAGTCAAGACCAGCAGACATCTCGGACGCAAATGCTCACGAGTCAGAAGAGAATCGAACTGACACGAAAAACAGGAAATCTTTCATCGTTTCAATCAGCAAAATGGTTTCTCTGTAAAATAAGAACAAGGTTTTTCTCTGCTCCTCCTGCAGGACCGAGAACGAGGAGAACCAGTACCGCCTCCACGTGTCCGGCTTCAGTGGGACGGCAGAGGATTCGTTCGGGTGGTACCACGACCACCAGGGTTTCAGCACGCCGGACACGGGCAACATCTGCGCCGAGATCAGTCACTCGGGCTGGTGGTTCCGCCAATGTTTCTACGCCAACCTCAACGGCGTCTACTACAAGGTGGGTCGAGAACAACAACGTGTGTCGTTCTGTCAGGTCGTGAACCTTCACGGGAAGGATGGACGACGTCCGATGATCCGGCTAACGTGCAACTGCTCCAATCCAAACGACCCAGTGTCCGGCCACTGTACGATTTGAGCTCGATTCTGACCCGATGTTTTGTTGTTTTAGAGTCGGATGAAATTAAATCTGCGTTGTTTTTTGTTCAGTGTACGAGAAGCGATCCCCACTAGCTGTCGGAAAGTCCGACAGCTGTCTTCGGGCTCTCAATGTCGATAGAGGAATTGAGGGACGAGGGTCTGATAATTGTGTGATATGTTAATGTGATAATTGTTTTCCACCAGGGGGGGCGCTACACTCTGAAAGCCCAGAATCTGCTTGGGCCGGACGGCATCGTGTGGTTCTCCTGGAAGGATTCAGACTTCTATTCTCTGAAGGCCGTCGCCATGATGATACGGCCACGCAACTTCAGGCCGTCCCGCCTGTCGCCATAGTGACGGTGTCTGTCAGTCCTGCGACAGCGTGAAGGACTCAAGGCGCTGCCAGGAATATCCACGACAAATATCACCACAGCAGCAGAGATCAGCTGATACTAGTGGTTTTTAACCTGGTAGTTATTTCCTTCAACTAAAGGTTAAACGATGATGTTTGTTTGTTTCATGATATAAATGTTAAGAACTTTTTCAGTTTACTTGCTTTTCCTTGTCACTAGTTTCTCAGACGTAAACAAGAAACCTGCAGCAGTTAAACTTTCATTACACATTTATTGGAACAGTTACAGGTAATAAGTGATTCATGTACAGGACTTCTCAAAGTCACCAACCTCCTCAAACAGACTACAGAAGAGTTTGGATTCAGGTGGTTTGGTCTGTCGTGGCCACAAACGACTGGTGACGTCTCCCCCGCCGGTCTTCGTGCTGCTGTTGGGATGGTTTCCCCCTCAGACTGGAGGGGGACCGTCCCCGGGACACAGAGGGTGTTTATGTGGGGCGCTCCCTGGGCCGGGTGACAAACTGCCACCACAGAGGGGGGAGGTCGCCCTCCTTGCGGGCGGGGGGGAGGGCCTCGTTCTTGGGGCCTTCGGCCGGAGTCTCGGCCTGAAGCTGAGCAACCTGGAACCCAAATGAGAGGAGAAGATTTATCCCTCCATAATACGAGACTAAGAAGAGCTTCAAAAACACATATTACTATCACGACTTATTTATTATGACCCAACTTCATAGTGTCAAACTGAAATACTCCAATGAACTTTTAATTAAATTGTTTTCTAAATAAAACAAAGATGAGTCGCTGGTTTTCTGAGTGAGAAAGAACTGTACTGATACACATTTGTATTTTTAACAATTTAATGGTGAAATATTGAAACTTTATTGCAAAATCATCATGATAAAATTCTTCCTCCTCTTCAGCTGATCCCAGTTTATGTACCAGAATCTGTTCATAGACAATATGAACCGTTAGCAGATTGTGTTTCGTGTTGATTCTGTCGTGTTTGTACTGAAAGGGCTGAACCATCTGTCAGAGACACTGTGGCGCCACCTAGTGGATTTATTAGATAGAACGTGTCCCTGCTGAGCTGAAGCCTTTTAAAAGAAATGTTCAAATATCTTGTTGACGAGGAACAATATTCTCTGAGTCTCCGTTCATGAGTTGAATCATTATTATCATTGTTATACTTTCAACATTCTCAACAGTGACCTAAGTTTCTACGGTCTGAAAACAGCTTCATAGAATCAGAGAAAGATTTGTGGCCTGTGAATTATTTTTTGGGCTTTAGTATAAACAACATTACAAATGTATTGTCTCATAATGAAGAGGCTGCACTGTACAGCCTGTTGGGAAATGTCCTGTGTGCACAGCTGTGTTCAGGAACACCAGCTTCAGACCTTGAGATGAACTTCTTGATAAATTGCAAACGATTGTGAGAAAAGCTCATTTCTAATGAAGTGAAATGTCTTTTTATTGTCTTGTAAAACCATGAAGGTTTAAATCACGGTAAAATGTGCAGGTGCTGTGTGACATCACTCACCTCTTTGTCCCAGCTCTGCAGCCTCAGTTGCTTCCAGTGCTCCCTCTTGGAGAAGTAATCAGGATACATGGCCTTCTCAGACGGGTGCCAGTGGTCCAGCATCCACTCAGGTACCTGCAGGGAGAAGAGAGAGCTCAAGACGTTCGTCAACAACATCATTATCTGGATCGACTTAAACAGGTCACCTGATACAACTTATTAACACCTTGAGGTTTCAAAAGAAAAACATGAATCACAAGTTTACTGTCGAGTTTGGTTGAAGGTCACATTTAGATGTTTGACATCTGAGGATGGAATCCAATGCAATGTCTATATTATTATCTCAAAAATCTCTGCACACAAACAATAAGAAGTGACAGAATATTGTGGTTTGTATATAAGAGTTTGAGGACGAAAGGAATAATTCTGAAGTATCAACACAGGACAAGAGAATAAATGATAACAAATAAAACGATGTACAGGAGAAAACTATAAGATAAAAATAGCACATGCTCCGTAACGTGATGCTTGTCGTCACCTTGTAGCACTCGTATCTCTCGTACGAGGTTCCTCCAGGAGAGTCGGGGAAGATGTAGGGCTGAGGATGCTGATTGGACCAGAACTCCTCCTCTCCCGCCTTCAGCATCATGGTGGCCTTCACCATGTCCTTCTCGCTCCTGTTGTCATCGAAGCGAGCGCGCATCATGCAGGCGTAGAACCGGTACTTGTCCCTGTGATGAAAGAGAAAACAACAGACAAGTGCAACTTAGTTTATTTTATAGATTATTATTTAATGTCGTGTATAATATCAAAAGGAAGCGGATATTTGTCCTGGACATGCGAGTTAATCTGTAACTTGACTGAATCTCTAAAGTCCATATTCACACAACATCAAAGCTGACGTGAATTTCTGTTTATGGAGTAAAACTGTGGAAATATCTGGATAAATAGATTAAGATGTTGCTCAAACACGATTCAAATAATCATATCAAATGAAGCAGTTTGAACTTACTTCTTCTCGTTCATTTGTATAAGTGAATTGTGAAGTTATTGGATTACACAGAAACGATCATAATAAACTGAACTAACCTTGGATCAATAATCATAATAATAATAATAATAATCATGATCTTAATTAACGATCGATTCCTCATTAACCTTCCACATGGTAAGAATGAGGAATTCAGAAAACACGTAGATATTCAGTTGTCAGAGTTAAATGATGTCAAACTTTATTTTCAGGTGCATTAACTCCTCAGGTCGTGGAGAGAAGTTCAGCTTCTGATTTATCTTTGTTTTGATTCGTCACATTTCAACGTCAACAAGATGAAATCACATTTAAAGTCAGATATTAATGTTAATATTAAAGAGTCGCTGTCGTGTTCCTCTTCCGGTGAATAAAAGTAAACATTAGAAAACAGGTTGACATTTCAATGACTGACCTGGCTAGCTGCTAGCTTAGCAGTTAGCTTAGCGGGTCTACCGCTATTTGCACGCGAGTGGTTTTATTGTAACGTTGGTGGTTCGAGTCCCGCCGCAGCGGCTGCTCTCACCTGAAGATGCACCAGGACTCCAGGTGTCTCAGAGACTTCTTGTAGAGCCGCAGCACCTTCTGCTGGTGGGTCAGAAAGGCCGCCGCCATCTTCCCTGTCACCTTCTGTCCGAGCGGCGCGGGGCATTCTGGGACTTTGTGACGTTGGGACCCGAGGACCGTAAAACAGGTACTAAACACGCATTTATATAGGAGAAGCATAATTAGTATACGAATAATACGAATAACGTTTCGGTTGTGATCATTTTTTATAATAATTATGCTTAATTTACATTAATTAAATGTATTAGTATTTTAATCAGGCATTTATTGCAAAAATAAAAGGCCGAAATGACGAAAATATTTGTGGGTATCAAATGTTATTCTCTTTACAGTAAAAATGTTTTTTTATTTTACGTTATTATTATTATCGCATTTATATTTTTATCATCTATTCTAAAATATTTTTAGAATCTTTGCCCAGTTAATTATCCAGCCTTGAAATGATGACGTGAAATATTGGGATCGACAGCTGTCTGCTAGAGGAGTTACGGTGCTGTTGCATTATGGGATGTGTGAGAGCTGCATGTGTGTCTGTGTTGAGAAGAAGAAACAAAATGTCTCAGCTCAGGTTCATCGGTAAGATCCAGTTCCACATCATAACAGAGACTGAACTGTGTGTTAGCATGAGAGTTAACCTGTTAGCATGATAGTTAACCTGTTAGCATGATAGTTAACCTGTTTACATGAGAACTAACCAGTTAGCATGAGAACTAACCAGTTAGCATGATAGTTAACCTGTTAGCATGAGAGTTAACCTGTTAGCATGATAACTAACCTGTTAGCATGAGAGTTAACCAGTTAGCATGAGAGTTAACCTGTTAGCATGAGAACTAACCAGTTAGCATGAGAGTTAACCAGTTAGCATGATAGTTAACCTGTTAGCATGAGAGTTAACCTGTTAGCATGATAACTAACCTGTTAGCATGAGAGTTAACCTGTTAGCATGAGAACTAACCTGTTAGCATGAGAGTTAACCTGTTAGCATTAGAGTTAACCTGTTACCATGAGAGTTAACCTGTTAGCATGATAACTAACCTGTTAACATGAGAGTTAACCAGTTAGCATGATAGTTAACCTGTTAACATGAGAACTAACCAGTTAGCATGATAACTAACCAGTTAGCATGATAGTTAACCAGTTAGCATTAGAGTTAACCTGTTAGCATGAGAGTTAACCTGTTAAAACTGTAATTTCTAACCAGTTAACCAGTTAACCAGACATGACAGAGGGTTGTCTGTGGGTCACAGTAGCTACATATGCATATGTGGCTGTTAAAGGTATATTGGCAGTTATTGTTTAAAATATGAATATGGGTATATAAATGGTAAAATTGGGTTCATCTTCTAATATTAAATAACAGTATATAATGTCTATATATGTAATGTGTGTCTGAGTTCACAATAGTAAACAATCTAAACAATTTACTAGGTATATAAATTATGTTAATTGGGGAATTTCACAATAAGAGTCATACGTATGGAATAATATAATTGATTTATACGTTTTTATAAGAGACTTTTAATGCCTGACTTGTTTTTCACATGTTATTACCACAGAATGTGCTGTCGTATGATTTTCTCTGATAGAATCAATAACCCAGCTGCTGTGACTCCTTGTTGACGTTCCCTCCTCAGATATCGGGGTGAACCTGACCGACCCCATGTTCCGAGGCCTCTACCGAGGGAAACAGAAACATGACGGTGAGGAACTCTGGCTTTCATCCTCTTCTCCGTCTGCCATCTGCTTCTACGTTAATCTTACTCCAGCTGTGTTTTTCCGACAGACGACTTCAACCAGATCATCGACAGGGCTCTCAAAGTCGGAGTCGAGAAGGTAAGAGACGTATCCACAGACATAAACATGAAGACTTGAACAAACTTCAGTGTGATGGGAACGACCTTTTAGTTTGGTCCACGTCCCATCTGCTAACATGGAGGAGCTTTTATGACCTGTACTGCAGCCAGCCACCAGGGGGCAGTCATGTTTACATGTTTACAGTCTCAGCGTCTTCTTGGGCCACGTAGACCGAGGAGACTGAACCCAAATAAGACGACTTCTGTGATGGGCGTCCCCAGCTCGTCCCGCCCTTACAGCTGTCGCCTTGCAACAGAGCTGGATCTGGACTTGACGCTGTCGTCTTATTAACGTGTGTAACTGCTGTTTCCAGTTCATGATCACAGGAGGGAACCTGGAGGACAGCAAGGAGGCCCTGAAGCTATCAGAGAGCCGAGGTGAGGACGTCCTCACGAGGAACAACACGAGGAACAACACGAGAACAGATAATTTTCTCTTTGCTCACCGCTGCTTCCTCCCACAGACGAGTTCTGCTGCACGGTCGGCTGCCATCCCACGCGCTGCAGCGAGTTCCAGCAGAGCGGAGAATCCCAGTACCTGTCGGGGCTGAGGGAGCTGGCAGCAGCACACAGAGGGAAGGTGGTGGCCGTGGGAGAGTGTGGACTGGGTGTGTGTACGCAGACAACACGCGACAACGCACGACAACACACGACAACACACACGCAGGATTACAACCACGTTGTTAAGTCTCTTGTCTCTTTGGTCCAGATTTTGACAGGTTGGAATTTTGTCCAAAAGAAACTCAGCTGAAGTAAGTTTCCACTCAGTCGATGGTTCAGTAGGAAACAAATTCAGATCCTGAAAATTCCACTCAGCGTTTTCTCCTCCGTCCGTCGCAGATACTTCGAGAAGCAGTTCGACCTGGCGGAGGAAACCAAGCTGCCCATGTTCCTCCACTGCAGAAACTCCCATCAGGACTTCATCGGTAGGTTCGTCCCCCAAAGACGTCGTCCACCACCGAAGACACAGAGACAACTCACTTTACTCTCAATCCCACTGTTTGAAGACGTCGTCCCTTCACACATCCGCAGTCCAGCTGCAGCTCAGAGCAGGAGCGTCCATCTTTATCTTAAATGTCCTGAAGACTCTTCTTCTTCTTCTTCTTCTTCTTCTTCTTCTTCATGCGTACAAATGAAACATGGAACAAACACATGAAGCTTCAGACTCAGATCAGAAAAGGTCGTGAGAGTTTCTCTTATTAAAAAGATTTAGTTTCCGACTGAACTGAAACTTTAGTGTTTTGGATGAAAAGCGTCCGACATTCGTGTGACTGTTAATATTTGTGTCTCTGTTGTTCTGTCAGAAATCATGAAGCGAAATCGAGACCGATGTGTGGGAGGAGTGGTGAGGACGTTGGTTTAGAGACTTTTTTTATTCATGGTGTTAAATCTCAGATGGAAAATTGAACGAGATTTTGTTTCTCTCAGGTTCACTCGTTCGATGGGACGACAGAAGACGCTGCTGCGCTCGTGGACCTCGACCTCTACATCGGAATAAACGGATGGTGAGAGGATCTTTGAACGTGATGTAGAACCTCAAGACTGGACCTGACTTAAACCTAATCTCCTCCATGTTAGTAGATGGGAGATGGAGCAAAGTAAACAATATTTAATATTATTTCTATGTTTCAGTTCTTTGAGAACGGAGGCGAATATTGAAGCGATGAAGTCGATTCCCAGCGAGAGGCTCATGATAGAAACAGGTGAGCTGCAGCCGCTCGGCTGTGATCAAGAGAAACCAGAGTTCATCTGATATTTTATGTTTAAATTCACAAACGAGACATTAACTCATAAAAAATAAACACTAATTTACAAATTTCCACAGCAGAAATCTTAAAATTGAATAAAACCAGTTTAAAAATTCATGTTTCAGTATCAGAGCAGAATGTTTTCACTTGGAGGATTGTAGATATTTCTTTTTATCAAACAATAAATTTAATAAAATGTTCTGTAATTCAGGCTGAGTGATACATGAATAAACTCTGTAAACCTTCAGAATATAAACTATATAACTATATATATATAAAACTTGAGTTTGGTTCATTTAAGTGAAAATGAAACAGATTTTTTGACTCAGATTATAAGAAAAAAACGAATTTTGACACCTAACACGTAAAGAATTAAAGATAAAATATTTTACTTCATCATTTCGTACAATAAATAAATTTAAAGTTGTTTATTGTGTTACATATATGTTGTTGGTGTGGTTTTCATATTATGGTCTGTTTCCTCCTCAGACGCTCCGTGGTGCGGAGTGAAAAACACTCACGCAGGCTCCAAACACATTCAAACTACATTTCCCACGAAGAAGAAATGGGAGGCGGGGCACTGCCTGAAAGACCGGAACGAGCCCTGTCACATCATGTGAGTGTCGTCAGAACCCCCCAACGAGGCCTTTTAATGTTACAGGTTTGATGGATCATCGATCATGTTCGGTTTGGTTTAATTTAGGGCCCCCCTGCCCCCCCTGCCCCTGGTCCCCAGAGTCCCTTTTAGCGCTCCTGGTGAGGCAGCTGTTGATTCTAGACATAGGAATTAGGAGGGTGGGGGGGTGGGAGGGGTCAGGAAGGGGTGGAGTTACTGCAGAGTGAACCAATGAAATGTGACTTGTCTCCTCCAGACAAGTGTTGGAGGTGATGGCGGCGGCGAGGGAGGAGGATCTGCTGGAGCTGGCGAACACGATCTACAACAACACCATCAAAGTCTTCTTCAGCTCGAGCTGATGATGAAGAGGCCGACTGATGTGGATGTGTGTGTGTGTGTGTGTGTGTGTGTGTGTGAATAAAAGATTATTTCGCTTGTTTGAAAAAGTCAAAAACCTAAAATAAAGAATCTAATTTTCTTCGATGCTGAAAAGTGGATCGATGGATAATTTCCTCGACACAATGAAACTGAATTAGTTGAAAGAGAAGATGTGTGAGACTTTAACCTCTGACCTCACAGAGCACGTTGCTCAAGGGCACGTTGGCTCCCTACGATGACTGAAAACACACAGCGCCACCTGCAGAGCCAGAGGTAAATACCACCCAGATTTATTGTCATGTTGTCAATTGCACATAATGTAAAACAAACTTCAAACACACGTATCAGTGCTGCTGCTTCAGTGTCCACAAGGGGGCAGCACAACAACATTCCTTTGACACTTTGATCTTTTACTATAAATCATTTTTCTCATTTTGCCTCCAGAGGATGAAATTGTGCGAAAATATCGTCATGAAGAGCAAAAGAAATAAAAACATGAGATGAGGCACGAACATACAAATTCAGGTTTCCATGGTTACAAACAGCATCGCAATAATTATAGGATTTAAAACCAGAAAAAAAAAACTATCTCAAGTTCTGGCAACTTTTCAAACTTAAATAATTCAGAACTTCTTCAGTACAATTTCAAACCAATCAAGTAAATAAACTAAATGAACAGTTGTGACATCATCCATATAAAACTTTGAAAATATGAAGATTTGCTCTTCTATATTATTGTTGAATATATTTCAGTTTGGTTGGAAAATACGAGATAAATTGACTTGGGCTCTGTGGAAATTTCAATAATCAACAACTGATGCATTAATAATTTTATCAGCAAATTAGAAAACAACTCAATCATTAGTTAGTCTTGATTTGGAGATGTAATATAATATATAATATAATGTATCTCAACCGACCGAAGCTTCGAGTCACAAACAAAAGCTTTTAAAGAATTGGACCTAAGTGTCTGTGTGAGAAAATAAAAACAGATACAGAAAACACGAGTGTAGAGGAAGTACTTTCCAACGTCTCCTTTGTTATTCGACACTTAAACAACATTTAAAAAAAACATCTGATGCAGAAATAAAAGGTCTGATGATTGTAGAGCTTCATCAGTTCTTCATGCAACGCAACCGACGCATTTCTCGAGGTAGCAGATGATTCTGTTCCGACTGGTTCTGACATTTATTTGTGGCGGTTTAGAGATTCAGCTGAAATAATAAAGAGACCTTTGACTGTTTTTGACACAAATTGAACAGATAGTGTTTAAGAGATGTCTTCAAATGTGTATATATATAAAAAACAAAACAATGATCAAATAGAAAATAAGTAAAAACGATGAAACCTTTAAATAGTGTTTGAACAGTCGGTTTGTATGTAGAGTTTGTGTTTCTGACGCTGACGTGTAGAAAGAAGTCGAGTGGAACAGGCGAGCGCGTGTCTCACGGCCACAGCAGCTACACGTCATCGATTCCTCACATCAACCCACTGGACCACCGAGCCACAGCAGGAGTTAACACGTGAGGTCTGACGAGATAAATATGAAGAATCGATGAGGGAATCAAACACACGTCACTGTTCCCTCGTCCAAACTGGATTTATAGGAGAATGGATTTTAGTGAGATGGAGAAAATGCCACAGGAAACTAAATATCATCATCAGATTTCAGTGCAGCCGGACGGAGAAACATCAAACTGTAAATACTCTTTAGAGTCGACTTCAGCAGTTTGTAGGTGCAGCTGTGGAGACTCGTTAGGAGGACGTGGCGTCTCCGCAGGCTTGTGCGTCCCTCTCCTCCTTCTCCTTCTTCTTCTTCTCCTTCTTCTCCTTCTCCTTCTCGTCATCCAGGAAAAAGAGCGGGAACATCCCCAGAATGCAACCGATGGTGACGCCGATGGCTTTACCCTGCAGGAGGAGGACGAGAGAGTCAAACCCCCGGCATCACGCTCACCACGCGTCCAGATGTGTTGGTGACGAGAAGCCGAGGAAACAAGTCGTGACAGGAAATACAGATTTCTGGTTTTGGCCGCAGGGCGCTTGTTCTGTTTGTCGTTCTCCTTCTCGCTCTTTTCCCTCGTTTGTATTCACGTCTTTACTGATTTAGAAAACACCTCAAAAGTGAATAAATCAAACATCTCACCATGTGCGAGCTGACCCTGGTCTGCCACATGTCCGCCTGCTTGGGCGTCATGTCGGGAACCTGCATCCCCAGTCTGGTGGCCAGAGCCTCCACATAACCTGCAAGACTACACACAGACACACACACAGACACACACACCTGTCAGCATTTTACTGCTGCATATTTAACAACACTCTCATCCTTGACCCTTGACCCTAAAGCAGCAGTAAAGTCACTTTTAAAACCTCTGAAGGTAAAACAGTGTAAATAAAGAAGTGAGGCCGCCCCCTGGTGGCTGGCTGCAGTATAGGTCATAAACCTAAAATAAATAAATCAAAGTAGACGTCAAATAAATGTTTGTCAAAGATGTTTCTGTCATTTCAGGTCGTTGTTATCTCACTGATGTGTGTTCAAGTGTTTCTGATCAGTTTGGTTTAATTTGTTATTTGATGATATAACAAAAGGCTGAGACGTGATGATTGACAGCTGAGACGTGTCGTCCATGTTTATTTAAAATCTATAGTCTGGTTCTCATAAGTATATAAAGATTAAAGAAAGCCTTGATTCATGTAAGTTTGATTTAAGTTTAAAAGGAAGTAAGTACGGGTAGAAGTTAAAAGCCTGGGAGGATGAATTCATAAAAACAGAAATATCAAGATAAAGAAACCTTGGTTGATTAATGTGAAACCTACAAACGAACCCGTCAGCAAAATAAACCCTGAGGCCTCAGAGACGGTTCTTACCCGAGACCTGCCAGATCTGAGACCAGGTTCCCCAGAGCGGCAGCTGCAGAAACACAAGAGACACTAACTGATTTCTGATGTTTTGTGATGAGGGAAACAGAAGAAAGTCACATTTTCACAATATGAGCCGTTCATCAGCAATAAGACAACTTGTATTTCAGAGAACGCAGAGAAGATGTGCATTTCTTTTTAAGAACCTGGCGTAAGAACCAGTCAGGATCCTCCAGGATGCAAAGTAACCCACATACCGAGCGTCTCTGAAAATAGAAAAACTGCAAACAATGGATCAGAGCTGCAAAATACAAAAAGGTGTGAAAGTGTTCTCACATCAAAGAGCAGCTCTGGAAAAGCAGCGAGCTGCGAGTCAGCGAGTTTCTCCCCCGCCTCTTTACTGTCAGCAGAATTCAGCTTCATGACAATTGCACTTAATGTACAACCTCAACAAAGCTCTGCAGCTATTAGTGATCGGGGAGCAAAGGATTGTTCATCGTCTGTTCTGCCTTCAGACGGACGGCGCTCCCACTTCTCCTGCGGGAGCTCAAACTCCAGATGGTCGACTCGGGCTTGAGTTCTACTCACAGGAAGAAAACACTTCACGGAGGTGAGATGGCGAAACAATCTGGCCTCAAGTCAGCAGCAGCGACTCTGACAGTGACTGTGTGTGAAAAGGTCTCAAAGTAAAACACAAGTGGAATCAGTAAACATCTCCGCAGGCTGGAGGATGATGAAACAAATATAAAGCAGCGCCTGCATGGAGATAGAAGCTATTGATCTGGAGCCCGACTTCAGCCTCTGATTTGCACTTTGCAGAAGGAGTCGGAGCCAAGTATCCATGGAAACGGAATAATCTGGAGGTGAGATGATGGGGACGGCAGCCCGGTGCCTTCGTGGTTTTCACTGTGTAATAAAGCCCCAGATCAGCAGCCATGATGACATCAGGGTCTGCTGTAATGAACCAGATCTACTGGACAAGTTCTTAAAAGAGACATTGCAGGTTCTTTTCACCGCAGCAACTTTATATGAGAAATAAAAATGTGTTCCAGGTGATGGCCGAGGCGTTCAGACTCCACAGTGTGGGACCTCCATCCGGAACGGAAGCAACAACACGACTTACATTACGTTGTCGTCCTTTAAAGATTAAGATACGAGACATTTACAGAAACATTCATTCAGCTGCTGTTTTCTATGTCGAGACACGGAGGAGACAAAGATGATCTGTGTTTTCAGGCGTGTTAATATGGACAGAGATGGATCCTTGGTAAGTTTAGGGCTTCAACAAATAGTTCGCGTCACTGCTGAAGAATCTCTTGGTGTTTAAAAGAGTCATTTTACAGAAGGTCGCTCCTCTTCATGTTCCTACCTGCCATGGTGGAGATGCCCAGAGTGACTCCGATGGAGAGCTCGATCTGCGTTCCCTGGAGAGAGGAGAGAATTCAGATGGAATCTTGATCCGAACCTGGATTCATCACGACTTACATCCGATTTACTTCAGACCAGTAAATAACTTCACTTACTGCTGCGATCATGATGGCGTTATCAAGGAAACCAAATCCAACGAAGGGGATGGCGTTGTGGAACAGAACTGTGATGAGCAGGAGGTGAGTGGACAGAGAGGATCAATGCACATGGTGAGTGAATAAGAACTGAATGAGCAGATAGAACATTCATAGCTGTTTTCTGTTGTAATTAATAAGAAAATGAGTCATATTTAACAAGATCACTGAGGGTTTGAACCGTTAAAGAGAGAATTATTTTGTTAAAAACGTTTCCACTGTGGAGAAATATTGTTTTGGGAATCTACTTTAAATGTGATCGTGAGGTCAGATGTTAAACTGAGGTTTTCTCTGGTGTCGACACTCTTGATAAAAGAAGATTCAAACTAATCACAGTCTGTGTCTCGCTGACTGATTTCATCTACTACATTAAAAAAAATATTCTTTTCAGAGTCAAATATCTGCTGATAAACGTTGAATCCACAGAAATACAAATGGATAAAGTTCAGATTAGAATTTCCTTACAAGATACAGAGGATTTGTGTGTGTGCGTGTGTGTGTGTGTCAGATATCTCTCACCATATCTGACCTGATCTGAAGTCAGCGGCGAGGGCTCGAGGCTCTCTGAGAAGAAACACATCAGAAGTTGTCTCGTTAACTGTCGAGCTTTGACTTTCAGCGTCTGCAGAGTTTACAGATCTCAGAGTCGTCACAGTCCCATGTTCAACGAGTCATCGCTCCACAGTTTGAAACATCGGCCCTTTCTAACACCACTTCCACATTACGTCTTAATCCAACGGTCAGAGAGTCACTTCCATTCACCAGCTCAGTTTGGGTGTGTGACCTCATCCAGCTGCTGCAGGCGGCTGTTGGAATTTAAATTTGAAATGCGCCACTGAAAGTATCCGGCCACACTGTGGGAATAACCCATTTCCAGCCTTTCTGTTTTCTCACTGCAGAACAACTACAAACACTCCCGACTCCTGGGAGGACCGGTCCAGAAATAGGTCCGACTGACGCAGACAAACATTAATGTCAACGCACGATGAGCTGGTGGCAGCAGATTAGTGAAGAGTTGTAGTCGTGTCCGTGCAGAACGTCTCTTACAGAACAGAACTGACACCGTGTGTGATTAAGACCAACAGACACCGTGTTTGTTTCTAATTAGACAGCAACAGATGCTGCATCATCTGTTTGCTGTCAGGCTGCTGATGAGTGGAACACACACACACACACTCACACCCAACACACACACACACACACACACTCACACCTTCCTCTCCACTAGCAGCCGTCACCCGGTCGTCCCTTCAGAATAAAAATCTCTCGCTGCTAAACCTTCACACGGAGTCGTACATATTTGTCAGAGTCAGTTTCGGCTGCCACAGTTTTGAAGAACACTGAGATTGTCGCTGCTAATTAGTTTTCACTTTCTTCAGTGTGATGAGTGTCGACGCTGAAATACGACTTAGTCTGAGTGAGTCCTTCTCTACAAGCCTGAGGGCTGCAGAGAAGTCAACCCCTCATAACAAGACATTTAATTAAACATAAAATTACAATAAATTCGATATAAATATAAATGAAAAGAAACTGCAGATAAAACCATATCTATATAGAACTTGCTTTAAGATAATTATATTTCTGCTTCATAAACATCTTCGTTAACGAGTTATTGATCAATGTAAACATCTAAGATAATAATAATTAGTTATGGACTACGTGCTGACATCATTCCCAGCAGGCAGAGCGGTTTTGCATTGTTAATTATTAAAAATACATGAAAGTTGTACATTTACCAACAAGTGATTTACACTGAGAGTCACAGGTCAAAGAACACGTACGAGCTCGGCTCTGCAAAGTTAATCATTTCTCCATTTCTGATATTTCATGCACTAAATAACGATCAGCTGATATAAACAGATTCAATCAGAACAGAAATAATTATTAGTTAGAGCCCAGCTTCGGTTGAACACAAATATTAAAAGTGAAAGCTGGATTGTAAATGAAGTGAATGCTCCCAACACAGAGACTCTGAAGATATCAATCGTCACAGATTCGTGTTCTGTGAAGAACAATGAAACCAAAACACATCCTGCTGCCGCATGCGAGACGTTATCGAGCCGCGTTCAGGAATCAGTCCTGCAGGATGACACCTTCAGTCTCAAAACCCAATAATGGTGTTCTGGTCTAGTGATTCAGATAATCAGGATAAATCTCCTGCTTTAAGTTGGTGATCAATGAGACGGGGGCATTTTTATAAACTCAACCCACCAGGAATTTTAATGACCAATGAATAGTCGTGAACCAGAGTTTCTCCAGAACTGCTTCAGTTGAAAAGGAATGAAAATCCACCATTTACTATCTCCTGTCCTACAACAGAGGATCCCCCCTCTCCTTTAGGTGCATTGTTAATGAGCCTCAGTGGGACCCTGTGTCCAGCTGAGACAGAACTGGACCTGGATAATTATAACCATGATAATTCCACATCATTAATATCACAGACATATATCGATATGGATTAAATTAGGCCACAGCAGAAGGAAACAGTGGGAAATATAGTGTTGATCCTGTATATTTCATTGTTTTTACTGAACGTTTCCATTTCCAACTCGTCTCATTTAAAATCACTTTCTACGCTTCCGACCAACAGCTCAACACCGCTCATCAACGCCTGGATGGCTTCCTGCTCTTAAAGGCCACATCACGGCGCCACCGCCGCACAGACTCCGGCTCTAAGTCACATCAACGGTACACAACAGCGACGCACAAATGCGAGACAGGAGGAAGCGATGTGCGTCGTCCATCTTTGAAGACGCACCTTGCAAATCCTGAAATGCTGATGTTAGGTTAACGTCTTTATAAAGAAGATAAAGGTTTAATCCTCCCAGTCACACTTGAACATTTCCCTATTTGTGAGGCCGATTTCTAGGATTTTTTTTATTTAATCACAGAGTTAAATTAACTGAAGATGGTCGAGTTGTGGGTACAAAGATATTTCTGGTTCTAATACTACGATTTCTTTCTGAACGGTCATGAGTCTGACGCTGTCGAGCGAGTGAGATGCTTTGGCTGTGTCTGATAACACCAGGAAGGCAGCCATGATTCACGTTTCAGTTCCACGTGTCTCCACTCTCCCATCGTCACCGAGCCTCCGGTACGCAAACCGAGCGTGTTGCTAAACGGCTGAAGAGTAGTTGTAATGTTTTAATGAGCGCGGTGCTTAGCTCGCCGTCAGACTCACGGAGGGGAACATGTTTCTCTGCAGTAAACTCGTCCAACTCTCACTGCGTCCCTGTGGCTTTTAGCTCATTAGAAGTAGAAGTAACGGGGAGGAATGGGGATGGGGGGGTTCTGGGCTGGAGACAATTGCTTGTTAGTGAAGATTTTCAGACACAAACTCGTCCCTGCACGTCGACGCCTAATGAATACGCTGCATAGAGAGGTGACGCTGTGCCACCAAACACTGTTCCACATGAATTACTGAGACTGTGGCGGCCGTCACGGTCGACTTTGTCCCGTCACAGTTTCCTAATGAGCCCAAGACTTTCTTACTCCCTGTTAACGGCCTAAAGGAGCTCGAACACCGTGTCCTGAGCTCCATGTAGATCTTCATGCAGCAGCTTCCCTCGCTCTCCAGCGGCGGGAGAAGTCCTGCGTTGCACGTGAGCTGTCAAAACATCCGGAAAGGTTTTCGCCGCACAGCTTGACCCAATGAGCTGCTCCGTGTGAAGACTGTAAATAACTGGGATCATGTGATTCAGTGACACTAATGAGGATATGAAGCTACGCTGCGACTCAGTGGGTCAAACGGCCTCTGGAGGAGCTCGGATCTCTCTGCTGCCAGTCGGACATTTCAACCGTTCATGGAAATTAACCTTTCGACCTCTGTGGACTCTCAGTGGGATTATTACCACCAGCAGCTGAACTCACTGAGGAGGAGAACGGGGAGATAACACTTTCTTTGTTGAAGCCTCACAGCCAAACACCATAAAGTCATCAGCCCCAGTCGTGTTAAATAATAAATCCTTTTAATTGGTCAGGTTTCCATACTTTCTAAAACCTTCTGCTGTCAGCCACTATGGAAGACACATTCCAGCCCAAGACCTCTTACACAACCGTCTCTCTGGAGAAGTGTTTGCCAACACCTGGGTGTGGACGCAAAGATTAAAACCCGTCTCTGAAATATTCCTTTTGCAACAATAAAAGTGTCACTTTGCTGGAAACTACGGGCGATAAGGCGCTGAAACTAGATTCTTGAGTAAATCCCGCTTGGTGAAGAAAAGGCTGTGGATGAATGAACAGGGTAGAAGAAAGAAAAACCAGTTTACAGCAGATTACATAACACGAGGAGCTCGTCTGAGACTCATGTGTTCCAGTATCTGACCTTACTGGAAAAAGACAGGGGGCTGCAGAGACGAGGACGACAGGAAAAGCACGTTTAAGTACCGAGCGTGTAGAGAAGCTGCTGAGCTGCAGCTTGTCAGAACGACACAGATCATCTTACAAAGAAACTCTCCGGCTGCTGCACCAGAGAAGAATCCAGCTCCAACTCCGAGTCACTGAATCTGAAAGTGATTCAGCAGCAAGTTTCTACAACTTCAGTCTGAAGATGAGTCACAGTGGGTTGGATCCACGTGGACTTCCCTCCAAGAAGCAGAAATAACCTCTGACTCACACAGACACACAGACACACACAGACACACACACAGACACACACACACAGAAATAAAATATAAATATCTACAATGAATGAATTTGTCTTAAAGTTTAGATTGAGTTTCAGATTCACACGTAGAATAATAAATATGTAAACATGCAATATAAACATTGTGAAATGTAGTGTAGTGTATGTTCAGCATATTTCAGATTTATCTGGGAGATTTGTAAATTGTAAAACTGCATTATAAAGTGTTTAATATGGGAAAACTGTGATCCAGTGGTTCAGCATCAGAGGAGCCGTGTGTAACAATGTCGACGTTAGCCAGCTAGCCATTGTTAGCTAAACCAGTTCATAACAACGCATTACGCTGCATTTCACGCAAGCTAACACGGTCGTAACACGTCCACAGACGGTAACCGGACAGTGCTATGTGTACGACACGTTTAATGACAGAAGTTCTAATACACAGTCAAAACTTTCACTACTGTTGGAATACCGAGCGGCCATCTTGGATTTCAAAGTCGGGACTTGTCAGGTTCTTCCGAGTTTAAATTCCGATTTGAGGGGGCGTTCCCGTGGTGACTTCCGAAACTCCGACGTTTAATGGAACGTGGCATCAGTCTCACATCGTGACGTAGGGACGTTATCATTGGCGCCGCAAAGTCCAAGGTGAAACACTAGGTGGCGCTATGAGCCAAGTTCAACACAGATTTAATGTGATTTAAAACCAGCAGTAATGTGTTTCACCATGTCATTTAATTTACAGCTGAATGTTAAAGAGTCTTTTTAAACCTGTCGAACAGAAACACCTCATTCATTCATCAACTTCATTCAGGTGACCTCACCTGCTCAGGTGTGGACACCTGAAGGAGTCACGTGATCCATTCATACCTCATCAGTGACCCGTCAGGTGACCTCCTCTCAGGTCGTGACCTCCTCTCTGCTGACCTCCTCTCAGGTGATCTCCTCTCAGGTGACCTCCTCAGCTGACCTCTACCTCTCGCTGACCTCCTCTCAGCTGACCTCTCTTTTAGGTGACCTCCTCTCAGCTGACCTCCTCTAAGGTGACCACCTCTTAGCTGACCTCCTCTCTGCTGACCTCCTCAGGTGACCACCTCTCTGCTGACCTCCTCTCTGCCTCCTGCTGACCTCCTCTCAGGTGGTGACCTCCCTCAGGTCGTGACCTCTCTCAGCCCGAGGCTGTGACCTTTGACCCGCGGGCTCTTACCTTGAGCGATGGCCATGGACTCGAAGCTCTGCAGCTCCCGGAGCAGACACGTCCTCTCCGGGGGCTGGAGGCCGTAGATGAACTCCTTGGCTCTCTTCGGGGAGTTGAGCGGTTCCCCGGGCTCGCTCCTCCCGTGTGTCCCCATGCGGCGGCCCGGCTCGTGGCGCCCTGCCCCCGGCGGCAGCAGCAGCAGCCCCCGGGGCAGCGGGGGGGTCGCAGCCCGCTTCAGGAGCTGGAGTCCGGCGGCGGGGAGGAGGCGCAGCTGGATCATGGCGGTACAAACACACCGGGAAACGTTAAACCTGTTTTTCTCCGGTTCAACTTGCGTCTCGGTCCCTCACACGGACCCGGGCTCGGTGGCGCGGACAGCGGCGGGTCGGCGTGTGAAACTCGGGTAAAGTGGAGTTAAACCGGCGGACATGTCTCCGGTGCTCGCTCCGTCTCCTGCTCCGGAGTCTCCGGTCACCGGCTCAGCTCCGGAGTTTAATCTGCAAGTTCGGTGTACAGCCGTGGACCAGCGGAGTCAAGCCGGAATCAAACCTGCGACATTTCCGGCGGCGGGGTTTCAAACTAAAACCTTTCACTTCCGGTCATAGATTTCACAAAAAAAGCACGGGTTCATGCGTGGGACATAAAATGACGTAAGAGTAAATAAACATATTTAAAAATAGAAAACCTAATTCAGTTTGCATTGATGTATTAATTTAATATATTATTAAAAATATAAATAATATCATTGTATCTATAACTATAAATACATATAGACATACATTAATAAAGGCAGAGATTAATAGATACATAAATGAGGACATGAATAAATCAACAAATACATTTAGAAGTCTATCAATAAATAAACACAAATAGATAATTAAATACATCGATATTTGGGGAAATAAATAAAGTCGGTGTGTGACAAAGACTATTCCTACATTTATATATTTCTGTATTTCCACATTCATTCGTTTATTTATTTCTGTGTTTATTTGTATATTCATTACATTCATTCTCTACATTTATTTATGAATTTCTACATTTATTTATTTATGTTTCTACATTTATTTGTAGGATTACATAAATAAATAAATGTGGAAAGACAGAAATAGTATATTCAGTGTATTTATTTATATATACTTGTGTGGTGGATCATTGCCCTGTAGCTGTACATGTAGTTGTACTTGTACTTGTACTTGTACAAATTAAAAGGTCCTGGGTGAATATTACGTGTGGATTGTCTTTTCTGGGCTTCTGTAGAAACATGGCTGTCTCAGTGGTAAACGAGCTGCTCCTGATGTAGATGAAGCTCATGTCATGGTAAAGAAAACACAAATCATAGTTTCAGATAATTATTAAATAATGAAAACATAATTTTCAATATACACCAATAATACAATGTTAACATGGCGCCATCTACCGGTGAGTCCACTCAACTGCATCTGTCCTCTAGTTTGAAGTGAATGATCTCATTAGTTTTACTATAGATTTAAATTCACTGTTGTAAAGAGTCATTTAAAGTTGTTAAAGTTCTAAGATTCAGTCCAAACTCATTATCAAAGATGATTTTATTTACATAAATCTCCTTTTAAAACAAAAGGCAAAATCAACACTTTTTACCTTTTTAAAAAGCTTTCAGAACAATCAACCAAATAACCCTTCATCGCTGACACATGTCAAAAAGCACAGCTTTCTAATCATCATCATCATCATCATACTCCATCTCTTCCTCATTAAACATAATGCATTCCTTACAGCTTATCGTCTGCGGCCTGTAATTACAACAGTAATGAACACGGGTTTGCAGTCAAACCTTTAAGACGTTCAGGCTGTGGAAGTCTAAACAGTGTTAATACTCAGAGTTTGTGCTTGACCTGTGGTCGCTGAGGGATGGGAAGCGGCACAGTTTAAAAGAAAGAAAAATGAAGTTTCCAGACAGTAGTTTTTTTTGGATCAGTGTTTATGGGACGTCTGCTGCTGTAGCTCAACTTTTCAACAAGTATCAACCGTAGGAAACGAAGCAGTTGTAGGTTTACTACAACGAAGGAAGATCTGAACATGTCCAAACTTTCCTGCAGCTCTTCAGTCTTTTTTTCTCCCAGGGCTGGAAATGTTTCCGTGTATTGAAAGAACTCTTCCAGCCCTGCAGCAGGACCCTGAGACTAGAACCACAGTTGGTTCAACGAGTCTGTGCCAGTGATTACAAACAAAAAGAAAAGTGCATCGACCGAATAAAACTGCTCGTACAAAATGACAGACACAAAATGATTCAGGTACTTTCTTCCATTTGAAAGAAACCAGTCTTTAAAGGAGACATATTCTGCTCATCTTCAGGTCGATCATTTTAAGGTTCTGATTTGCTTCGCCACAGGAAGTGCAAACGTGTCTTGTGACATCACAAAGGTGCAGGAACATCTGTTGGACAGCTGACGAGGTGTTTCAGGGCCGTCAGTGTTTTTAGCTCCTTAAACCACAGACTTTGGGCTTTTTAACTTTATAGAACTTTTACATCCACAGAAAACCTTTGTAACACACGAGAGGAAAGAAACACTGATAAAACAAGATACATCTCCTTTAAACTTCCTGTTCAACAAAACAACTGGCACCTTTTCATACGTCGCATTTTTGTGACATTAAAATTTAATGAGGAAGAATTTATCATTTCACCAAATACTTTTCTTTTTTGAGAATACGACTTTCCTTGTTTCTTCCACTACGTCTCCAAACATCTGCAGCAGCAATGTCTGGGTCTGAAACAAGAATTCAACCGAATAAAACCATGAAATGTGCAAAGTTTCATTTTAAAAATGTTTCTCTTATTCTATGGGAGGAGAGTGCACGTGTGTCGTTTTATTACATGTACAATAACGTACACAAATGTAAGCAAGGTCACACAAGGGACCAGTAGTAATGGTAGAGGTATATCAGTGATGACACAGCTTAATGCGTCACCTCTGATTTTCTCTCTGGTTGGTGCAGAGCTGATAGAAAACTGCTTCACTCGCTCTCTGAACAAATCTCACAAACATTCTCCTGGAGTTCGTTAAAGACAAAAATGCTGAGCAGGAGTTTCTCACGTCTGAGCTTCAGGTCGGAGTTTCTGGTTTAGTGAGATTTTTAAAAGTTGGACGGTCAGAAATGTTTTGAGCGAACTCCACCCTCGCAGGACACAACAGGAAGTATCTTCTCAAATTCTTGGCGTTTTGCTGAAACCAGGTTGTAAATAAAGATGGACGACATGACGGCTTCACAAAAGTAAAGCCAAAGCGTTATAAACCCCGCCTCCTCCATGTTAGCCGATGGGACATGGACCAAAATAAAAAGTCAAAATACACGTGAAATAAATGTTTGTCAAAGATGGTTCCAGTGATTTCAGGTCGTTCTTATCTCACTGATCTTTGTTCAAGTTTCTAATCGGTTTGGTTATAATTAGTTATTTGATGATATAAAAGCGGGCGGAGACGTCATGATTGACAGCTGAGACCGATTCATCAAGCACGTGCATCGACAGGATCTCGAAACCGCGGCTCCACGATCACAACCGCAGACTCCAAATGACGCCATGAGTGCAAGATGGCAGCATTTGGATCTGAGCTACTTTGGCTTAATGTCTTGATAGGGGGAGGAAGTGGAGACGCGTCGTCCATCTTTATTTATAAATCTAATAATTTAGAATGTGTTGACAGCAGGTTGGAAATCTAAGCTAAATAAGAAAAATCAGGTTTTTCTCCTTTCTCACATCCAGCAGCTTGAATTTGTTAAGTCGCTCCACAATTTGTCGTTAATGAACAGAAACACTGCAGCGTCTCCGCGGTAACACACAGCAAGGAAACACAAACTGCATCTTTAAGACATCGTCTAAGCACATTATACGTCGGCAGGCGTACCCACGCGTGATTACACAAATTCCCCCGATCACACACCAATAAACATCAGGGCTGCATGAGTGACAGACGTCTACACAAAGTGGTGATGTCACTGGTATAGTTGTGTCGTGCAGATTCTCAGAGGAGCAGAAAATCTGGTATTTTGATTTGCTGATGATCAGGTTTGAGGCATCAAGAGATAACATGTGAACAGACGGTTGTTTCCAAACGATTATTATCAGGATCTCCAATACTTCTGGAATAAAGTAAGAAAAATAAACACACTATGAGTTCATGCAGCCCCGACACACTCACACGTGCACTCACACACACATAAGCACACACACATGCACACACATGAGCAGCAGTTACTCTTTCCACGAGCCCTTATAGAGTTAAACCCAGAATCAAATGAAAAGAAACTAACAAGAAAAAAAAGACGTGACTTCCCTGACATTTTCCAGAAGAAATTAAGATGCTGAAGATGTTTTATAATTATTTTTAACTTAAATATAATAAAGACATTTGTTTTCTATAGATCTTTTCTCGTCAGTCCTCTGTGGAGTCAGTGTCGTCATTGATATAATCTTCTTCTATCGGCATGCTGCCATTTTGAGTCCCCCACTCGTCTTCGTCGTACTCTATGCTGTCGTTGTCCTCCAGCAGCTCATTGTTGAGCTCCCCCCCTCCTGCGGCCTGCGCGCCGGCTGCCGCTCCCTCGGCCGGCAGCTCCGCGGGGGGCTGTCCGTGCTCGTTGTCCCCCGGCGCCGCTGGGGCAGCGTCAGCAGCGTCCTGCGGCGCTGCGTAGTTCCCATTGTTGTTAGAGAAGGCGGCTCTGTCCCGGCTCTCGTCTTCGATGTAAACTCTCTGGTGGCACATTGGGCACGTGTCCTGGATGTAGAGCCACTTCCTCAGGCACAGCGCGTGGAAATAGTGGTGGCAGGGCGTGATGCGGGCCGAGGTGGCGAACTCTTGGTAACAGATGGCGCACACGTCGTCGATGTCCCTCAGCTGGTCCCCACGGATCTCCGGCAGGGAGTTAATCTTCTTGACGGCCGTGCGGCGGTTGATAAACGTCTTCCAGCCGTTCTTGGCCTGCAGGTAGATGTTGAAGTAGGCGTGCAGGCACATCATGCAGGCGCGGATCTTGCTGCCCGACTCGAACATCATGGTGTAGGCCCCGTTTCCGAACATAATGACGCCGAACAGGAACTCGATGATGTTGCCTGTGGAGCGCACGTAGTACACGTAGTCATCCAGCTTCTCCCAGAGGACGTTAGAGAAGCCATCGACCATGAAGAGGCCGTAGACCGTCAGCGACACCACCACCTGGAGGGAGAGAAATGAGTTACATGTTCTCCTCCTACGAGTCGATGCAGCAGACGTCTGCCGAATCAAACATTCATGGAACCATCTTTATTTTTACAAACGATAACACATGTGCTACCACTGGTTTACCTCTAATCCAGCCAAGACGTGGCTCCTAGTAAAGTAAACATGGATGTGATCAGTGCAGGATCAGCTTCTCAAATAGTTTATGAGCAAAGAAATGCACTTGAAGATAAACATGATACGTTTTAGTGAGTAACACTGAACATAACTTTGTGCTTTCAGAGGTTTTGTGGTCTGATCGGCTCGAGTCTTTACTGCAGTGATATTCAAATGATTAAAGTCCCTCCTAAAAGTACAGTAACACTATGAAACAAGACAAAACCCATAATCAGGACTGTTTCTGACCCATTCACACAAATCAACGAGACCCTACCATCAAAACCAATTCTGAGAAGTAGATTTGAAAGTTTACAGGTCGAGAAACAGGAAGTAGCAACACTTCACTGGATGACTCAGCAGGAAGTACTGTATCAGAGCCTGTCATCAATACTTCGACAGCAGATTCAGCGTCCTCACCTTGAGGCAGAGCTCCACGCAGAAGGCGGTGACGGCGAACAGCCAGGTGTTGAGGGCGTAGTGGTGCCAGAGGGTGTAGCTGAGCGCCACAGGGAGCACAAATAGTGCCAGGGACACCAGCAAGACAGGGAAGTGGCGGCGGACCGAGGAGACGTGGGAGGCGCTGAGGGACATCAGGACGGGGTCGGTCATGCCGTGGATGAAGTGCAGGATGGCCGTCAGCAGAAGGCACATGTTCCGGCTCAGACGAACCTGTGGATGAAATGGTGGTTCTCATTTACTTCATTCTGTGGTCTGCACTTCACTGGAGCAGCAATTTAGATTTAGTTGTATTCTGCTCATACAACGACAATAAAGGCGTTTTATTCTATTCTATCATCAGAGGTGAAAGGTCAGAACATAGGTTCTACATCAATGGAGAACACATGCCAACGGTGTCTGAAATAGGGCTGGTTTCTGACGTTGGTCGCCACCCGTCAATAAACCGAACACGGAAGGAAATAGATCTAATAGGGTATAATAGGGTTTAAGGTAATAACACTGTGGGTGAAAAGGTGAAACACGTGTCGATGCTCAGGTACACAACTGAAGATACTGTATGTCTCTAACATCCACTGGTGGTTTGTAACTTTAGTGCTGAAGACCATCAAACTTCACCATCTTGTTCTAGGTTCTAAAATGATTTATGGAATTAGTCTTGAGTGGAATCTGTGAAGAACTGTGGAGCTGCAGAGACGCACCAGACGTTCCTCTGGGTCCAGGCTGCTGAGGCCGGTCTGCAGAGCCAGGATGAAGAACAGAACAGGAGCCACGAATCCTAAACGCTTGTCCTCCTCCTCCGTCGAACCTGAGGAGACACTGGACTTCAGACACATTTTCACAGCCAGTGCATTTGTACACATATGCAAAACAAACATGCCAACGTACCTATGAAGGCCAGGATGCTGAGGCCGAGGTAGTGCGCGAGGGAGGAGATGACGGCGCTCATCCCCAGCACGGTGAGCGTGGAGTCGCAGCCGGAGATGATCAGGTTACTCGTCAGATCCCAGAACACGTCCCAGCTCAGCAGGTAACCCTGGAAACAGGGATGCACGTCAACATACGTTTACTCTCCTGCCTCCCACAAGGTTTATCCTTGTGTTGTTCTTTTCAGAGCAGGTACAAAATATGTTGCATCGGCATTTAGATTTTTCGAGGTGGTATCGAGAATCGTGGAAATTTCATGGTATCGGTATCGACTACGTCCGACTCGTTCACAACAGGAACATGTCAGGAACTTTCAGGAAGTGCAGGTCTGAAAGCATCTCAAGTGACGTGTAGTCATCAGACTCCCTGTCAAGCAGCAGCAGTGACACTTTGCTAACACAGACATTACCTCCTGCAGCACATGTGCATCATCGTCTTACAACCACATTCAAAACAATAAAGCTGATGTAAGACACAAGAAACAAAAATATTCCAGAAGTTTGCTGATTAAATGTATAAAGACTGATCCTACCTGTGAGTTTGAGCCCCCGTCTGTGGCACCACCTGTAGCATCACCGCTCTCCCTCCTCACCGCCTGCACCACGTACACCAGGATCAGCGCCTGGGCAGTGACCCGGGTCAGCCAGAACACCCGCAGCACGTCGGGGAACCTGATCCTCTTCCACGTGTCCTCGAGCAGCAGCTGAAGTCCGTAGATCCTGTACATGTGCCGCACGAGCAGGTAGACGTACCGACACGAGTAGTAGAACCATTTCAGCCTCATGGTGAGGCACACGGCCGTGTTGAGGGCCAACGCCAGGCCCGAGAACACGGCCACCAGCTGTCTCACGTCTGCCGGCAGCTCGATCATCAGCCCCCACAGAGGAATCATGATGTCCAGCACCACCAGCGCTGCAAACACCGACTGGAGGTTGAGCAGGAACACGTAGCCCACGCCGAGCACGAGCTGGACGGCCGCCATTCCCAGCCACAGCGTCGGGCCGTTTCTGGGCAGCAACCTGAACCCCAGCGCCGCTTTGTAGTAGGCGCTGTAGAAGTCTATGTGGGAAGTGGCGTAGTAGTTGATGAGGACCGCCGTCATGCCGAGGAGAACCGCACAGAAGAGCGTGTAGAACTTGAACAAGGCTTTCTGGGAGAGCAGCAGCACCACGCTGGAGATGAGGACACCTGAGACACAACAGACAGACGCACAATTAACAAAACGGACAACTGATGTAACTATCCAGAAAACAAACAGAACACAATAACTGAGCGTGGCTCGTAAACCTGTCAGATCAGAAGCTCACCACAATCCATCCATCTGACACGACAGCAAAAACTAGCATGTTTACAGCAGCAACTTGACCCACTGGCCGAGGTGAGCAGCACCAATCAGACCCCATCCTTTTGTTGTTGAGTGTTAAGTCATGTATTTGTTTAAGCTAAAAGATAAAGGTGAAAAGTTCTATGTGTGTGTTCTTATTAAGTTTATTCATGCATTTCAAGGCCTATAGACAAAAATATGATAAACATATTTTACTCATTCAAATGAATACTTAGTTTAAACATCAAGCCAAACAAAACCTTTGTGTCCTCTAACCTGGTGAAGAGGAGAAGTTAAAGTTTAATATATAGTTTCCAGATCCCTTGTACACATTGACCTGTGACCCCAGTGCTCGCCTCTAACTGAGAAGCTTTGCTCAAGGACAATATGAACTGAACTGGAGTGTTTTTAAAGCAGCCGCTGCTTATTTCAACGTCTTGTTTATAACTTTTAAATCCAGGTAACTGTGGTGTTACACTGGATTTCTGTGCTGGGACTAAACATGAAGGGAAGTGGGTCGAGCACAAGTGAGACTCAGTGGTTCGCTGGCTGACTCAGAAAGAACCCGATTTGGCCCCTTGTCTTTCCAAACCTCTCGGCCAACTGCAAAGCGCCTGAGCCGCTCAAAGGTCCACGAGCTGTACAAACGTTAGGCAACCGGCTGGTTGTTTATCTGTCTACGGGAGCAAAGGAGCGATCGCTCCACGGAGAGAAGCTTCAGCTGTTTCATTCTCTGTGAGGAGAATTAAAGCATCTGTGTTGAAAACAGACAAGTTAGTAAAAAAAAGTAAAAAGCTTAAATCGAGTCAAGTCTGCCACAAAAGCTTAAACTCAAATAATGAGACTGCTTTGACAAGTACGGTGTTCCAATGATTTGTGAAAGACTTGTTTTGAAAAGCAAAGTGAAAGTGCCTCGGGCTGCACAGAACACAAACAGCTTTTAGATTTCATGATAACGAATAAGATCGAATAAACAGAAACTTAATGTACAACAGCTTGAATTCCTGTGTCCTAATGACTGGGAAGTGAAACCGCACCGTGCGTGACAATAATTATATAATAATATAAAAATAACACTACTGAATAGAGTTAATATGAGTTTTAGGACGGGGACGTCAAGATGTGGTCGTTATCTCCACTTAAGAGGTTAAGTTGTCTGTTTGTTTTTCATCATAACTGGAGTTTTAGTTTATCTTTAACTGTGTGAACACGGATGTTTATTGACATGTTCAATCTGATTTATCTAGAGGACTGACTTCAGGCTTTTCATCACTTATACCTTATTCTAAGTCAAATTCAAAACATGCAGCAGTTCTAACTTCGTCTTCTGTGACAAGTAAACTGAATATATTTGTGTTGTTCTTTCTGATTTGTCCTCTTGGGCTTTGGGACGATGTGATCAAATCTGTTTACTGAGCTGAAAGTAGCTTCAGTTCATCTTTAAAGTACAAATCCCCCCAAATACCGAGTTTACTATAGAAATGAGCAGTACTTGTCATTATAGAGGAACCTGAGGAATCATGAACTAAACACCAGATCAGCTGATTCGTCTTCTGATGGATCAACAGTCTGGTTGATTAATAAAGTGATAAGGTGGATAGTTGGAGTTCAGACACCCAGCTGCGGTCCAGCGGCCGCGGGGCAGAGAGCAGGAGTGTGACCGACACACAGGTGCCCTCCGCCCGCCACACAGCTCTGAGGACGCCCTGGACTCTGACACGTCACCTGGGACCCGGGTTAGCGGTTAGCTCGGTTGTATTTAGCGACTTTACACCGAATCAGGGCGGAGGAGAACCAGCCAGACACCGGGTCAGACCGGTCCGGCTCGTCCTGGAGCTACTGCCGGGATTCATCGGCTTTGGTCGCGGTGACAGGTGCCGGAGCTCCGCCGGGCTGAGGCGGTCAGCGGCCGGCGGACCGCTGCCCGCTCCCCGCCTGCTGGTGACAGATTCAGCCTCTTGAACACTCACCCGTGACCCGGACCAGCACCTTGCCCGTCGCCCCGGCCCATCCTGACCCTGGGTCGTAGTAAGAGTTAAAAATGGCGTCGATAATAAAGATACAGGGAACTCGCAGAGCCACATCCAGCACCGCTAAGGCCTGCTGGCCTATCCGGGCTTGAGTTGACGCCATGCGGCTTGAGTCTGAGGCTATAGTCCCGGGCAGCCCCGGTTAACCTCCATGTAACATCCGAAGTAAGCGAAGGTCCTCCCGCAGCGGCCGCCTCTCCTCCTCGGTGTCGCTTCGCCTGCTGTTTATCTGGTCGCCGCCATGTCCGCCAGCTCGACCGCCTGTTGCTGCCTCTTCTCTTTAGTGTCGCTCCGCCTCCATGCGAGGACCGACACAGGCTCCGAGCCGCCGCCGCCCAGGGCTCACCTCGCACCGGCCGCGGGCAGACAACACTGCGGGGATCCAGCTGTGGAGAACCGGCCGTTAGCTGTTAGCTGTTAGCTCCGCTGGAGACGAGCTGCTGGGCTCTTCCGCCGTGACGTCACTTCCAGCGTCAGAGGGTGTGGGCGCTGACGTAGCACGTTCGAATGTCGTGGAGTCGTGTTAGCGTCGTGTTGCTAAGCAACGAACTAACACAAGTCCTTATGTTGTTGTGGCCCGAGCACCGAACAGTAGGAGACAGTGGGAGGCCTTATTGAAATTGTAAGGATTATTATTATTTTATTTTTTCAGGCAAATGACTTGGCTTTTTGAGGGCTTTAATTCAATGTGTTATTTTGGTCATGGAGCCCTGATTGATATAATAAGTTGGTGAAGACCAAACGTACTTCAAATTAGTGCATTTTAGACATTCAACAGGAATCTGCTGAATGTCTTCCAGGAGACAATGATCAACTTCACGAGGACATGATGTATCGTTCAGTTATTGAGTCCTGCATCTAAGTGGTTGAAAAAAGATGAAAGCAGCTTTCACACATTGTTTGAACCCAATTGTATAACATGTTAATTACATCATGTGGAATGTTTCACCAGCTATATATTTCAGACATGTGACAGGACGGCACAGAGACAAACTGCAATTGTAGAAACTATATATAGAGAATATACTGTTATTAAAGATAGACTCACAAGGTTCATCTCTATATACAGTCACTGATCCTCTTTATATACAGTCACTGATCATCTTTATATACAGTCACTGATCATCTCTATATACAGTCACTGATGGTCTTTATATACAGTCACTGATCATCTTTATATACAGTTAATGATCATCTTTATATACAGTCACTGATGGTCTTTATATACAGTCACTGGTCTTTATATACAGTCACTGATCATCTCTATATACAGTCACTGATGATCTTTATATACAGTCACTGATGGTCTTTATATACAGTCACTGATCATCTCTATATACAGTTAATGATCATCTTTATATACAGTCACTGATCATCTTTATATACAGTCACTGATCCTCTTTATATACAGTCACTGATCATCTTTATATACAGTCACTGATGGTCTTTATATACAGTCACTGATCATCTTTATATACAGTCACTGATGGTCTTTATATACAGTCACTGATCATCTTTATATACAGTCACTGATCATCTTTATATACAGTCACTGATCATCTTTATATACAGTTAATGATCATCTTTATATACAGTCACTGATCATCTTTATATACAGTTAATGATCCTCTTTATATACAGTCACTGATCATCTTTATATACAGTCACTGATCATCTTTATATACAGTTAATGATCCTCTTTATATACAGTCACTGATCATCTGTATATACAGTCACTGATCATCTTTATATACAGTCACTGATCGTCTTTATATACAGTTAATGATCATCTTTATATACAGTCACTGATCATCTTTATATACAGTTAATGATCATCTTTATATACAGTCACTGATCATCTTTATATACAGTCACTGATCATCTCTATATACAGTTAATGATCATCTTTATATACAGTCACTGATCATCTCTATATACAGTTAATGATCATCTTTATATACAGTCACTGATCATCTTTATATACAGTCACTGATCATCTCTATATACAGTTAATAATCATCTTTATATACAGTCACTGATCATCTTTATATACAGTCACTGATCATCTCTATATACAGTTAATAATCATCTTTATATACAGTCACTGATCATCTCTATATACAGTTAATAATCATCTTTATATACAGTCACTGATCATCTTCATATACAGTCACTGATCATCTCTATATACAGTCACTGATGATCTTTATATACAGTCACTGATCATCTTTATATACAGTCACTGATCCTCTTTATATACAGTCACTGATCATCTTTATATACAGTCACTGATCATCTTTATATACAGTCACTGATCATCTTTATATACAGTCACTGATCCTCTTTATATACAGTCACTGATCATCTCTATATACAGACACTGATCATCTCTATATACAGTCACTGATCATCTCTATATACAGTCACTGATCATCTCTATATACAGTCACTGATCATCTTTATATACAGTCACTGATGATCTTTATATACAGTCACTGATCATCTTTATATACAGTCACTGATCCTCTTTATATACAGTCACTGATCCTCTTTATATACAGTCACTGATCATCTTTATATACAGCTGCTCTAGCTGGAGTAGATTGTGCTCTGGAGAGGCAGCTGGATGCTTTAAAAGCAGTTCTGACTGAAGACGATGCTGCAGCAGGAGCTGCTCTGGAAAAACAAGAGACTGCACTGAGGAAGCAGAAACACTGTATAACCTCACAGCTGTTTCAGGCCAGAGACGACTTGGTCAACATGGAGAAGTCTGTGGACACAGCAAGAGCCAGAGAAGAAGAGTTAGAGAAGGAGCTCGAAGATCTGAAGATGACGATGAAAGTGAAGGAGGAAGAAAACTTCTCCCTGAGCGCTGATCTTCAGCTCCAGCACCTGGAGAACGTGATAGTGGAAAATGACTGGAAGGTGAAATGTGAAGCTCTGCAGGACCATCTCATGGAGTCAGAGGAGAAGCTGAGGTGCAGCTACCTGGAACAGGAGGCCAGCTTCCAGCAGAGAGAGGATCTGATGAACCAGGTCATGGAGACTCAGGAGAAGTTGTCTGCTGGGCAGGAATAAGTAAATGTTTTCTCCTGTTTTTGGTTGAGGAGTTAGGTCAGTACCATGTCTTTTAAGTTTAGGTTGTTCGCCTTAGGGTTGTTTTCGTGTATTGTTTTGCTGTTAGCCCACCCTGAAGCAAAAGAGTTAATAAACATAAACGGGCTGTAAATTGTTTGTTGCTGGTTCTTCTTGGGAGCTGGGAAAGGGGGGACTGGGTTTTCTCCTGGGCGGGGTCGTAACAGCTTTAAAGGTTAATCATGTGGAGATAAACTTCCTGGTAACATTGACACCAAGTTTGATTTAACAAATACACAGGTTCTTGTGTTTTTAACCTAAACCCTATTTAAGGACAATGACATCACAGTTGAAAGGTCGTCTGTTACTGATCCTCCTCTAAAGTCAGTCAATCTTTCATCAGACTCCCGTTTCAATTTAACTGCACACTTATGCTTTGATCTATAAAAATCTGTGATGTGCTAGTAAGAAAGAGCAAAGTCTTCATCATGAGATGCACATCGTTTGCGACGATTTTATTATTTAGCCAAAAAAGCTGGTATACATAGAAAACAGGAGACAGTTAGTTTTCAGGAAATGACCATGAAACATTACATACAAGAGGTGAAACAGTCATTAAAAAAATAATATTAACAGGTTGCATCACTTCTAACGCCACAGATCAAGTCTGACACCTGCTATTCAATAATTCATGTTTCCCTCCTAAATGCTTAGAAATGTAATGTTCATGGATTAAGTGGATCGGACGAATAGCTGTCGTCTTAGATTATGATTTGTAATCTGAACATTTTATTGTTTTGAGACGTCAGATAAAATATTTTACATTTACGTGACAAAAAGAATATTAATCTGAGTTTTAGCTAAAATTTATTTAAATTTCAAATGTTTTTATTTAATTAATTCTTCAGTTTTACATGAGACCAAATAAATCAGGATTAAAATTAATTTTTAATCTTGTTAATGGGATAGTTGATTCTATGTTAACAGGATTTACATTTATTCTTGTTAAATTAATAGGATTTTTTTAATGATACTATAAGAATTTGAAGGGTAGTTTCGTTAATTTTATTTTAACCAAAATACCAAATCAAAATGTGTTTTTATATTGTGTGGGAACCCAAAGTCCTGAAGTGAGGTTTGATATAAACCTAATTTTAGCTCTTTTCTTACTCACACTAGAAACTACTTTTTAATATCAATCCACAGGACTCAAAATATTGGTTAATCAATATTTCATCAATGAAACTCATCCAACTTTCTGTGGTTTCAGATTTTCAAACATTTGGGCCAAACTCAACCCTTCTCAACATTTTAGTTCTCTGACTCCTCTACTTGCTAAGAAGTAAAGAAGATATTCTACCATCTGTTGTGTTTATATTTTTAATATTCATTCCCAAAGACATTTCATAAAACTCCTGACAAACTGAAATTTCAAGGCTCTGAGAATTCTAAGACAGTGACAGTCCTGCATCAGTTCTACCTTCATTCCAAAATTAGATAATCCTCAAAAAAAATGTAAATATTCCTGCTATTGCAAAAAAGTGAATAAAGATTTTTAAAATGTGGCTGCATCAAGTGACAGATTGACTCAAACAGGAAACATCCATCAATGAAACGCACGAGGGAAAGCTTCTCCTGAATTAAGAACATTATGTAGAAAATATTAACAGAAAGGAAAAAATCAAACCCAGAGCATCATTTTCGAATATACTGTAAAAACTTTTGGCAACTTGTCTCAAATGAAAAGTTAAACATTAAAGGGCAGAAACACACAGACAGCTGCTGATACTTACAGCTCAGAGACCGAATGACCTCGACACACACCGACGACCGGACCAGGGATTTTAGATCAAAAGTGATTTTAATAATGTTAAAAATAATTAAATGTGATTCCTTATCGTCACGTTTCGAACGGTCAGTGTGTGTCGGCATCATTCAGGTCACTGATAACACACAGTTCCTCACAGGCCCGAACATTCAGCTTCACGCGCGTTTTATCGCATCAGCTTCACGATTGTATTCGTTAACCTGGAGAATCCACAGAGCGAATATGAAACCGACTTCAGTCATCATACAGGGCGTCAAACTGCCGTCACGCAGAATATGAAACACCAACGATCCCTGGAGGGAAACGGAGCAGGCGATGGACGGTATCTAAAATGCTTCCTGGTCCATTAGACCAACTGAGGTGGACAAAGAAACGTTTCAGTAGAAAAAAGCTGTCTATATTAAATCTTTAACTAAAAAATAACATGCATATTAAATACATTAGGTTTCATATGCTCAATAGTACAGTTTGGAGATTAAAACCTGGTAAACAACAAATGAAATGAATTATAATATTCAATTGAATAAATATATAAATCATTTGACTTGTGACGAGTATCTAAGTAGCAACAAGGGAGTTTAGAGTATTTCAGCTTGTTAATCACCCGCTAACACAAGTTAGGTTTTTAACTCAACGGGCTATTTGACATTTAGTAATTAGCCTACAAGCTAACATAGGGTTATTATATATTTGTTGCAGTGACACATTGATATTAATACACAGCAGAGCCTACTGGTGGTCTGTTGTAACTGTTTGTCCACAGCTAATCGTGTTAGCCTCGTCTGGCACCAATATGGAGGTTTAGCTTAAAGGACTCGTTGCAACGGATCTGAAGGATCATTGCTACATTCTACATAAGAACCTCAGCTAGCGTCCAAAATCCATGAATTTAATCCAAATTGAACGTTTAGCAAGCGATTATTTAGCGAACATTAATGAAAATATCAAACTTGAAATCAACAGTCTACGTAGTGGAAATGAACAAATGAGAAATCTTGTCGTAAGTTTCAATAACATTCTCAAACAAACCGAAAGGGGACATTTTATATCTTTCTTTTGCTACAATGTTACTTGTTAGCTTGTGCACAAATGATACATTTCAGCTTGATGACTTTTAGCTAACTGTTAGCCAGCTAACCACCTAAAACTCAAATTTAGTTGAAATTACGAAATTAACTTGCAGCTAAAACTTGAATAGTGAAGTTCTAAAATGTCCTTTTTGAATTTTGCAGGGAGAACCAAACAGCGCATTACGGAACGTAGCCATAATGTGTCAGCCGAACAGCCAAGGGCCTCCAACATGGCCGCCAGAGAGCGTATAGACCGGCCAACACTGTACGGTACCCTTAGTGTCTGATGGCCAGTTAGCACAGACAGCTAGGGCTAAAGCTAAGTTGCTAAACTGCAGACCTGTTTATATACCGTGAAGAATATTTCGTACCATCTTAAACCAGAAAAATGTACATTTTCTTGTGGTATATTTGGATCAGCCTCCATGTTACATTTACAGGGACAGTGAACTAACAGCGTGAATGTACTTTCATGTATCAGCAGGACTTGTGCTACAGTAGTTAGCAGGGTGGCTAGTTGCCTGGCTAGCTCTGCTTTAGCTAGTTTAGCTAGGTCAGATATGCTAGCCTTCCAATGTATAAAACTCAACAAGGGAATTTCACTGTGTGGTTAAAGCTACACATAACGATATTAGGTAAAAAAAATAATTAATATGCGAATATATTGTGTGAGTGCATTAGGGTGAATAAAGTACCTGAACTTTTGTGGAATAAAGCTTCAAAATATGATGCTTTGATAAGATCAGAATTTAAGTTTTAAGATATTTTAAAGTGTCTGAATTGAAATACACTTCAATTTAAGTATCTCTTCATCGTTTTGTGAATTTTGAATTGGCTTCCACGTGAGACCATAGAAATGACGAACATAAATTACAATTATTCTACAAAAACAAAGTCAAAACGAAGGTTCTTTAAAACCTTTACGTAGATTTGGAGATACTCTTCAATGCTAAAGCAGAATCAGGGAGCGTATCTTTAATACGAGTGTGACAGGATGAAAATACTGCAACTGTAGTATACTGTCCCAATACTAAAGCTTTACAAGAATAGTTGAACTAGTCCATCACTGTGTACATCTGTGCCAGGTAAATACAGAACACAGGCCTCACTACCACAGACCCATACACTAATCCACATTACTCCAAATACTACGTCTAGGTAGTAACAAGGAACCTGTAGTAACACTACTATGGACTTTGAAGTGTACGCTAACACACTCTGTACAGTTGCTCCCCCGGTGGTGGGTTTGCAACATGTTAAAGTAACGATGAACAGGGACAGAGGTGTGTGGTCAAACTACACGATGACAAACGTACAAATAGGAGCTGTGATCGGTCGAGTCGACTCCCGATTTGTTGCTTCACAGAAAATAAAAAAGCCAAATAATGAACAAATAACAAACATTCCTTCAAAATCTTTGATATTCGTCAATTTAGCGAGTTGTAGGCCTCCGCATTGTGAGTTCTGCTTCTGTTGCACAAACTTTAGAAACGTAACTGACTGACTTAAGAGCCACACTGATGGTTGGAACTGGGGCGAACTTTAACAACATGCAGGTCAATCTACTTTATGTGTTAATGGCTGCAACAACAAAAAAAACCTTATGTGCTATTAAAATGGTTCCATGCCCCTCTCCACTCTGCTAACCCGACATATACAAGTCCTCTCAGCTCAGGAGGAGCTCAGGGATTTCTTCAGGTGGTTTTTATTCTCTTTCAAACACCATATCTATGTTTTTACAGGAAAACAAATCCAGCATCGTTTCAATTAAATAGAGAATATTTAAGTTAAATTCAGCACGAAGGCTTTTGGCACCTTTAATGGGGAAATGGGACTATTAGGTGTAAAGGGAGCATATGACAAAACATACAAACACGTCAAATTATAAATATGTATATACAAATCAATTTTGATCTTTTGAAAATACTCCGTCATCTCTTTGAGAGTTTTTCCTCTACTTCATCTATCGTCACTTCTTCCCGTTAATACACGCAGTCAGATTTAGTTTAGATTCAGTCGCTTCTGCTCCAAGAAGAAAGACCTCGTTCACAACGTTCACAAGTTGCCCTGAGGAAATGATCTCGGATCAATGATCCCAGTGGGAAACTCACAGCGGAACTTTACTGAGATTAGTCAAGTGCAATTTGAATTGTTAACTTTAAGAAGCTAAAGGTTTTCACTTTGTTTCTCCAGCACCAGAATTCTCAGCCTGAAGAAGTCTGATACTTTACAGAAGGTTGAATGTTCAGGACGGATTTTGAAGGACTGCCTTCAGTTTGCATCAGAGAAGAAACGTTCAAACTCCAGTATGAGCATATGGATGTAAACTCTGAACCACGTATCCATTAAATTAATAACATGGCCAAACAGGGAAGGTGCATTTTTAACCTTTAAATCAAAAACGTCCTCACAAGACCAAAATGACATCACATTATTACACTGATCCTCGACCAGCGTCTCTGGGCAACTTCTTATTCTTGACCTTCATTTGACGTCGTAGTTTCCGTTTGCTTTTCCTTGACAGTAACCACCTCGTGTCCCTTTAACAGTATATTAACTGAAACTCAGTCAGGGACGTCAAACAAACCCTTCTCCTCTCAGTAAATTATCGGCGCTGATCGGTCATTGGTCGTCGTCTTCTTGAGTTTGACTCCTCGCCGTATGGCCACCAGAAAGTCCTCCACCTCACCGTATTCCGACTCCTCCAGGAGCTCTGGGAGAGGCCGGCGCTCCCACTCTGACACCCGCCCACCGGGCTGCGGCGGTGGGGTTGGAGGATCGGACCCCTTTAAGAGGTGCGGGGTGTCACAGGGGCGGGTCTTTGGCAAAAACGGCCCGTTGCTGCCCGGTGACAGAGGTGTGGTCGCGGGGCTGAGTGGGGTCCGCGGCGTGTTGCCGTCCTCTGACAGCGCCCTGCTGGGGAAACCGGGATGTTCAGGCACTGTGGGGGTCTTCACGGGGATCATGGGGGGCTTGATGGGGATGGGGCCCAGGTTGAGGCCCCCGGAGGGTCGACGCAGGTTAGGTTTGGAGGACGGCGTCCGTCGGATGGTGGCAACTCCGGGGGTGTTTACAGCGGCGGGGTTGGAGGGCAGGCCGGCAGTGGAGGCAGGACGTTTGGACTGAAACAGGCGGCGGTACGACTGACTGATGTCACTGTTTCTGGGGATGGTGGAGGATTTATCGAAGTCCGACGACTGCTGCTCGCTGTCCTGATCCAATCCCACCGTGTAGTAGTCACAGTCCGACACTGCAGTGAACAGAACACAAGTTCAATCTGACAGACACGCCTCCTTTTATACTTTAACATACAAAGTGTTTTATCATCTACGACTTTCCCAGTTTTTTGCTTGTAACTATGTGGTGCAAACTAAAAAGTCACACGGCTTTTCACAAGGTTAACACATGTTTCTCAAAGAAGGTTCTATAACCTTAGGTAGTTCTTATCAGTTTGGTTTTTATTATTTATTTGATCCTGTAAAAACGGGCTGAGATGATTGACAGCTGAGACCGACTCATGACTGGTTGAGTTTGGGAACTCGATACCACATCTCGATTCAAAATGACGTCATTGGCACAAGATGGCAGCGTCCGAATCTAAAAATACTTTAGCTTAATTTCTTGATAGTGGGCGACAGTGGAGATGCGTCGTCCATCACGACGCATCTACAGACTTTATAGTCTGTAGATGTTGTAGATGGATATCGGGCCAATCAACAAAAACTGCATTATAGTATATTAAATGTTTTATGATTCATTATTTATTTATTATACGTTTCAGAAGATGGTGTGTGTCTGTGTGTGTGTGTGTGTGTGTGTGTGTGTGTGTGTGTGTACCTTGTGAGGGGATGGTGTCCTCTGAGCAGCACGGTGTGTGGGTCTGGCTGCTGTAGCCGCTGGAGCCCTGCAGCGAGTCTCTACTGGAGCCATGGATGTCCAGCTGGAGACCACGGGCCAGAACTCGGGCCAGCTCCTCATGGACCTCCCTGTCCTCCTGCCACACACACACACACACACACACACACACACACACACACACACACACACACACACACACACACACACACACACACACACACACACACACACACACACACACACACACACACACACACACAGGTTATTACTCAGACGTGATTGGCTCTCCTCCGGTCAGTGTGAACTGAAATGAACTAAACACAAGGTCAGATTTCTAATAAACGCCATCTGACCTTGGGCGATGTCAGGGAGTGGCTTCCTTTAACCCCGTGTGGCTCCTCCCCTGGTGCAGTGACATCCGCGCCCTGGTGGCTGCTGGGATCTGTAGTCTCTCTCCGGTCCTTGCTCCTCCTCAGGGTGTTGACCATCGGCTGGTCGTACGGACCTGGTTTGGCCCAGTCCTGCACAGAAGACAGAGACGTGAAGGTAAAACAGAGCTGATTACACTTCAGACCATTTTCTGATGTTTGATGGAAATTTGGTCGTTCATTTTAAATCTAGATTTGAATAGAAACACTAATAAACGGGCTTGTTGGTCCTGATACTGATCAGTTTATTGATTGTTTTTGATTAATCATTTGTTTAAACAATTTAAACACTAATGACGACACTGTTACTTATTAATAGGATCCTGACATAGTTCTGTATTAACTTATTAAGATGTCATTGCACTTTGAGGATGTAGCCAGCAAATACTTGTGATTCTTACAATTGTAGTTAACAGTGAATGTTTATTAAAATTAGGATTTGACTAATCTTTTGTTTTTCCAGACCACGTCCGTAGAGACATGGTTCAGAAAAGCGTGAATGTGAACTCGACGTTACAAAAAATAAAATGACATGGATCTCACATTGTGTTGTTGGTGATATAACAGTAAATGTTGTTATGAAGCTGACTGATGTCGACATGAGATGAAAACCAAACAGACTCATTTTATCTCTGTTCACTTTCAAACTGAGCAAAGAAACAAAATTCAAAAGACGACAAGAAGTAATAAAACTACATCAGGAGACGACAGAAGGATGAACTGAAGGAAAGAGGAGGACGACATGAGGAACCACGAGGATCAAACCTTCCAGGACGGGACTCGAGCTGACGGGACCGGTCCCGGCCCCGGGGGGCTGAGTGGCGGGAACTCTCCTGATTGGCCGGAGCCTGAACGAGACCACGACCACGTGGGAGAAACGGACGAATAGGAGGGCGAGGAGATGGGAGAGGTGGTGGTGGTGGTGAAGGAGGTGAAGTATGGAGGGTGGAGGTGGGTGTCCTGGGCCGGATGTACCACTCCGTGCAGACAGAGGGCAGCGTGGTGCTCAAAACCGTTCGACAACTGAACATGAGTGGATGAGAAAAGAATCAAAATATTCAAAAAGATGGTTGTGACTGTGGACGATGAAAACCTGATGCACAGATTTAAACATTCTACACTGGAAGTGACTGAAGGAATCCTGCCTGTGTGTGTGTCTGTGTGTGTGTGTGTGTGTGTGTGTGTGTGTGTGTGTGTGTGTGTGTTCACATGAAGACGTTCACCTGTTGTGTTGCAGAGCGAGGGTCATGGTGCGAGGGTGAGGAAGATGAGGAAGAGGAAAGCTCCTCATTGACAGACTGACAGCGTATAGGAGAGACGCATGACTGCAGCAGAACCATGCACACACACACAACCACACACACACGCACACACAGACACACACACACAGTCAGCAGTTTGCAGGATGCACAGAGAAAAGCCACGACAGCAGATAAAAACACAGAGGAACAGAAGAAGCAGAGGAAGAGCGACAGATTAGTCAGAACAACGTGAAGTGAGAATCTGAAAATATAACCATGAGTCACAGACACGGGGAGAAGAAGCAGCTGTTGCAGCACAAACATCGGACGTGTTAGATGAAGCAGCTTCAGCAGATGGAGTGAAGAGAAATATAAAGAGATAAAGTCTCTGATATGTGAGAATAACTGGAATCACGTCCCTGTGGTCGTTTGCAAACCAGAGCAGTTTCAGTCCCGTTCACTTAGTCCCAGAGCCAGATGAGGTCACTGTGACCTTCGACCTCTGAAATCTAATCAGTTCATCTTTGAGTCCGAGTGACAACTGGTCAAAATATGAAGAAATTCTCTAAAGACAGACTCGTCATGTGCGAGAGGTCACCGTGACCTTTGACCTTCGCCGCCATCTTGAGATTTCAATGACCAATCACAGGACAGTCTCTTTAAAGCCAATAGCAGATGATTGAATGACCCACCTGACTTCACATTGCTTTACGTTTATCAAAATGCAAAAGTAGCAAAGATTCATATTAGAGAAGCTAAAAATGTCAGTTTTCTGCTAATTGTGTCTGATGAACCTGTTTATTTGGAGTCAACAGATAATCTTCATCACTTTGGAAGTTGGTCTTCCTCCACAGCAGCGTCACACACACGTGTCCCGTACCTGTGAGGTTTCCGGAGGCATCGGCGAAGGCGATTTGGACTGGAAGGCGTCCTGGGAGATGAAGCCAGAGTCGTGGGAGGAGACCGAGGACAGGCGGGCCGGTGTCTGCTGGGGGAGCACCGAGGAGGAGGAGGAGGAGGAGGCGCGGTAACGGAAGTGGGAGGTGGGGGAGTGACAGTGCGAGCCGCTGGAGCGAGAGTCGCTGCTGTTCACGCTGTTCAGGCTGCTGTGGGACGAAGAGGACGTTACAAGCTGCCTGGTTCTGTGCAGATGTGAATGAATTCTGACCTCAGATTTATTCAGAAACACTTTTCACTGGATGAATTCAGAGAAAACGTTTGAAACAAGTCTCTCAACACTCTGATCTCTGATGAAACAAAAAGACGTCCACACTTAATAAACTATAATAGAAGTAAATGAGTGATCAGCGTCTCTTCCCTCCACCTTAACTATGAATACACCAGAGGACCACAGGGTGGCAGTATGACACAGGAGGGGTAGTTCTTCTCTTTGCTGCCATGGTAACCAGTCACCTACCTGCACATGCTGGACTTCCTGGAGACTGTGGTGCTCGGCGATGAGGGCGGAGTTTGGTACGACCAGGTGCAGTCTGAGGCCTTCAGGTCCTCGATTACCTGAGAGAACAAATCAGAAGTTCAATAGAATCAGGTTCCTTCAGTCTGAAGGTGAAGCTGTCACTCTACTGCCTGTGACCTATGACCTGCTATGAACTCCGGGAAATGAGAGTTTGGATATTTGATCAGAAAGTGAAAGTGTCCTTGAAAACATCAACATTGATAATCAATTCATCATTTTAAAGAAAAACACAACCAGAACATTTGCTGGTTCTAGCTTCTCAAAACGTTTCAGGTTTGTCGTTCTCATCCAAAGAGGAATTTGAACACATCTGTTTGTGCTGTGGTGAATTATAACGACAACTTATTACTGTTTTGTGACATTTATAATCGAAAATAACAAATTTTCGCAGAAACGTAAACTTTCAGACGGTCGTACCTGCTCGCTGGAGGCGGGCAGCTTGTGAGGGTCCATGGTCAACGCCTTCAGGTCGTCATTCAGCGTCTGCAGGTGAGTGATCTCCCCCAACATGGACATCTCCTCCTCCTGACACACAAACACACAGTAACTCCTCATCAGTGTGTGTGGACTCCGCCCACGTGGAACTCTTTAGTCCCTACATTACAATGTGAAAGCAGAACTAACAGATCAGATGAAACTATGGAACAAACACATGGAGCTTCAGACTCAGAGAGAAATCACCCTCAGTCCATTTCTGTGACTGTTTTGTTTTGGTGACATGTCATTGTCTCTTTTATTCTCTCAGTGTTTCTGTCACTGACCACAACCGGCCTCAGCATCGAGACGAAGCAGCAGAAGCGAGTCCTCTCCTCCACCAGAGCCTTCCTCACCGCCTGCTTCTCCGTCTCCTCCAGCAACAGATACTTATCACTGACGTCCTGCATGGCGCTGTCCAGCTGAGGCTGCAGGTCTCCACGGCCTGGACACACACACACACACACACAATTTCCATCTCATATTCTCCTTACTGATTGGACGGGAGTTTCTGTGGCAGGTGATGTGAGGGTGTAAACTCACCAAAGACATCAGCTGTGCAGAGCAGAGCACGAAGGGAACCAGCAGAACGGGAGGAGAAAGAAATATGATGTTTTAAACTCGGATTTCCTCAGAAGATCAGAGCCTTTAAATAACCCTGCAGATTGAACCCCCCCCCCCCGAACACTGATTGTTTCATTAGAACTGACTCATAGTGAAGACGTTTCATGAGCAGCCACAGATCACAGACCTTTCTTTGCTTTCTTCTGCAGCTTCAGAGTGTCGGACGACTTCTTCTTGATCTCCTGACGAGCCTTCTTATACTCTGCAGAGGAAACACATCAGTGTCAGTGTGTGAAGTACAGACAGAAACTGATCAACACACAAAGACACAGAGAAATCACACAGAATCATCGGGGAGCAAGTAGTTGTCAGTTAGAGGTCGTGTGTGTGTGTGTGTGTGTGTGTGTGTGTGTGTGTGTGTGTGTGTGTGTGTGTGTGTGTGTGTACCTTTGGCGTGGTCTTTGTCCAGAGTGTTGGCAACTTTCTTCCACTCCTCCATCTGCTCCTGGAGTGGGTTGATCAGACAGTCCAGAAACACCCTGGAAACACACACGCACACGCACACGCACACACACACACACACTTATATGTTGGCATGTGTGGATTGTTTACATCCTCCAGCTGTTCTGAAACTCAGCTGGATGTCTCATCCTCTCATTTCACTCTGATCGACTCCCTCCCTCCGTCCTGAGAGAGCTAATGGAGGGAGGAAGATGAAGAAGAGGAGGGAGGGAGGAGTTGGGTCAGGAGGAGAGGAAGATGAAGAAGAGGAGGGAGGGAGGAGTTGGGTCAGGAGGAGAGGAAGATGAAGAAGAGGAGGGAGGGAGGAGTTGGGTCAGGAGGAGAGGAAGATGAAGAAGAGGAGGGAGGGAGGAGTTGGGTCAGGAGGAGAGGAAGATGAAGAGGGAACGAAGAGGAGGACGAGGGGCTCATGACACAGTTATAACAGGTAAACATGCAGGGAAACAAACAGACACACAATAATAATAATGATAATAAGAGTAATAATTAATTATAAAATAGTCAAATTAATCAGGATAATTGTTTTTTTTAGTCCTGCACTGAAGAGAGAGAGAGAGAGAGAGAGAGAGAGAGAGCAAGATGGAAGATGAAGAGGAGGAGCAGGTTGCCATGGAGATGCTACACCTGTTCATCACACACACACACACACACACACACACACACACACACACACACACACACACACACACACACACACACACACACACACACACACACACACACACACACACACACACACACACACACACACACACACACACACCTACTCACATGGAGAACTGGCGGAGCTTGGCCTCGATGCTTCGGTGCCTCATGCACATCCTGGTGAGAGCTGAACCGATGTCCCTCGTCCCGCCTGCAAACACACACACACACAGACAAACACACAGACAAACACACACACACAGATACAAACACACACAATATATTGATAAATGTGCTGGAAGCAGCAGACAGTTGAGAAGTGACATTTCAGGTTTAACATGATAAGAAGACATGTGACAGAAACATCAAAATACAGCAATATGACAAATATCTGTCGAGTTCAAACAACCACTCACATGTTGTTCTGCCTCAACAACAACTCGACCGACACTCGACCGACACTCGACCGACACTCGACCGCACTGAGACTTTAAAAACGTCACAACAGGGAAGTGACATCGTCCAGAAGATCAACACGAGCCTTCACATAAAAACGAGCAACGAGAAGAGGAGGAAGACCTTTTCCTTGTCTTCTCATCATTAAATGAGGTCAGAGGTCGTGATTAGGGATTCACCCTGTTTGTCTTGCTCAAGGACACTCGGGCAGGGCGCAGACAGCAGGAGCCAGGACGGCTCGCCAAGGGGCCAGATGGTCGTCCTCTCTCTCCCCGAGACAGAGCACTCCCTCCTGGGGAAGAGGTCACCAGAGCTCAGCCTGTCAGCCTGGAGCTCCAACAACAACCTCCAGCACACGCACACGCACACGCTCACGCACACGCACACGCTCACGCACACGCTCACGCACACGCACACGCTCACGCACACGCTCACGCACACGCACACGCTAACGCACACGCTAACGCTCATCTTCCTACACATGATATCCACTTCAGACCAAAATTTAAATCCTTTAAGTTGAAATAAAAGATAAAATTAAAGAACAGATACTCTGCCTCACACGTTTTATTTGATATGATCTTTAACATTCTCTCACATCTTCTCTTTAAGTTGAACTTTTTCACTGTCCTGTGTCTGTGTAGCGTCCTCACAAGTATAGTGGAGAGAGAGAGAGTGTGTGTGTGTGTGTGTGTGTGTGTGTGTGTGTGTGTGTGTGTGTGTGTGTGTGTGTGTGTGTGGGGTGGGGTAGAGAGCACTGCATTGCACCACTGACACCTCTTTCTCTCCTCTGCTCTTCCCTCTTCTCCTCTCCACATGTTCACTTTCCTTCCTCCTCCTCCCTCCTCCTCCTCCTCCTCCTCTTCCTCTGTCACACCCAACGCCTCCATATTCCTCCTCCTTCGTCTTTTCTTTTCTTCGGCCTCCTTTAAGAAGGAGCAGCGACCAGGACTTATATCAACCTAATGATCAAAATGTTCCTGATTTCCCCTCTGTGGTAAATAGAGCGTCACTCCAGCTGTTCCAAATCACACACAAACATCGCTCCTCGAAATCTGTCAGAGAGAAATTACAATGTTCCTGCAGGATTCCACGAGGTGTCTCCTGACCGGTCGGATCCTTCCACCGAGCTCTGTGTGAATCCTTCCAGTACATTTGCGTTATCCTGCCGACTGAATATATGAAATCGTGTGTGATTCTGATCTGGATTTTGTTTTTAATTGTTATTCAGTTGCTGTTCAGTCACAAATCTTCCATTCAGCTGTATCAGAGACTGGATATCTGACCTGTGTTCAGTGTGAAAGGTCTGCAGGAAACTCCTGTGCACATGGTAAATGCATGTTGATGCAGTGAAGGCTATCTGGTGCTGAAGAGGCCGATCAGCTTCGTGGAGGTTTGTTCTCTCCCAGTGTCGTTCCAGTGATTCCACTCGACGCTGCAGGATGTTTAAAGACTTTAATAACATCACTTTGTGGATGTAACTCAACGACCCGTTTCTAGACTCTATTCAGAGACACATCTGTATCTGTGTTCACTGATGTGAAAACGTTCTACACGGAACAGATCATTTTCCTCGTTCACACATAGTTAGTGACACAGTTTGCTGGAGTTTCCTGTGATTAGACGAGTTGAGTTCCTGCAGGTCACAGACAGTCGATTAGTTCCTGGTCAATTCAGCTGATTGACCCAACTGTGGACTCACACTGGGCCTGTGTGTGTGTGTGTGTGTGTGTGTGTGTGTGTGTGTGTGTGTGTGTGTGTGTGTGTGTGGTTGACCCACTTTTCCGGGCGTCTCTGTCTGACCTGCAGCCGGTTGGCTCTGATCGAGGCCTCGAGGCTCGGCCGCTGCACACGAGACCGAGCGCGACCGTCAGAGGAAGCGTGGACACGTCAACGTGCAGGAAACAAGCGATTATCAAAGATCGGTATAATGTGCGGAGGAGACGAATGAGTTGACGTCTGAGACGAACTGTCAAAACATCGATTAAAACCTGAAAAAGACGAAGGTTCGTTATGTGGCCTGTGGCAAACCATAAAACAACAGGAAGCACGACCATCTCACCCTGATCTAACCAGACTCTCTCCTCTCGTCTCCTCAGGATTCTCTGAGAGAAGCGCAACTTTCCCTCATGTGGAAAAATCCTCAACTCCCACAAACGCCTCTTTGTCTCTAATGTGGCTCCTGAACTTGACCGGTGTACAATTTAAATCTGATTCTGTCTGAAAACACAAATCCCTTCATTCTCCTCGATGATGTTGACGAATCAGATTCATGCAAGTTTGTGTTTTCCTTAAATCCTCGACTCTCGTGGTTTCCGAGACAGTCGGGGGGGGCGTCGCTGCTCTCGACTCTGTAACCGGAGGACGGTGGCGTCGAGGAAGAGTTGTTGACCTGGAATCTAAGACTGGAATTTAAAGCCGTCTCCCTCCAACCGACTGGGACGTGAACTCGGCCGTCACATTCCCACCGGAGGAGTCGCTCCACATGATCACTGGTGGAACTGGGCTGAGGAACCGGAGCAGCTGAGACACACACACACACACACACACACTCACACGCACACACACACACACACTCAGTGGTGCAGCAGTAAATCACTGTCCTGTTGCATGAGACTATATTTCTTGTCTTGTTGCTGCAGGGAGGTTATGACTGGGGAGCTATTTTTGAGAACTGGTGCGTGAGGGGAGAGGAAGAGGAGGATGAAGAGGATGAAAGCACAGAGTTAAAGAAAGAGAAGAAGATTGAAATAAAACATGTTGAAATCTGTCAGAACTTCACATTTTTTATTTCATCCTCAGTTTTGTTCTTCACGTCCTTTAGGAAATAAGTCTGTGACATGGTGCAGCCACGCCTTCGTCTCTGTAGGGGGCGCTGTTAGTGACCAGAGCACTTCAGGCCTCATCTTGTCCGTCCAACAGAGTTTGGGACGACAAGGTGATGATTGAGGAAATTTCAGTAACTAAAGATAACGACGCATCTCGATCTGAATCTAAAATATCTCCGATATGGACGTAAGAGTCTGAGCCGTGGAGTCGAGGTCCTGATTTAAAGCACTCAGCTGACTCGTGATTGGTCGGGCCGTGTCTCCTGGGACCTTGATGTCTCCGCCCCTCTCCACGACCACTACTGCACAGACTCTGACTCCGGATGACGTCACCACAAGATGGCAGCGTTCGGCTTCATTTCTGGACAGAAGGAGGAAGTGGAGACGTGTGGTTCATCTTTATTTACAGTATAAAGTTAATTCACTTCGTCCTTTGGTGGTGTTTTAGAGTCAAAGTGGAAACGTGGGTGACAGGCGGGTGGAGCTGAACCAATCAGGTGATGTTTAATAAAGTTGTGTGGTTTTGCATTCTCTCTCTCTCTCTCTCTCTCTCTCTCTCTCTCTCTCTCTCTCTCTCTCTCTCTCTCTCTCTCTCTCTCTCTCTCTCTCTCTCTCTCTCTCTCTCTCTCTCTCTCTCTCTCTCTCTCTCTCTCTCATGTGATAAAGACATGAAAATGAACCTGTTTTCAGTCTTTCTTTCCTTAAGTGTGTTATAAAGTTTTTCTTGTGAATGTACAAGTTTTGCAAAGTTAAAAAAGTTCCTCCGCTGCACAGAAAACACTGAAGCTCCTGAAACACTTGTAGCAGCGCGACTCTAACGAAGCATCGAGCTGCGTTCAATCTCATGAAAGAGGAGATGAGTCCAAATACGTGTTTAATAAAATACACCTGATGTCGTTTATAAGAAAATCTGAAATCGGTGGAAAACGCTGATAATCTGATTCTGCTCCAGTTATGACTGTACAATCACAGCAACATTAACTTTACATCCTCAGTGATTTAATGGCTTTTTGTCCTGGATTTCTCCTCAAAGGCTAAAAACTATAAAGACTCAAAGATTTTCAGTTTGTGCAGGAAACTGAAAATCATCTTCACCTGCAGACGCTGCTCAGCCTCGTGCATTTCTGGGTGATTCTATATTTAAAAAAGAGAAAACATTTCAAAACTTGTTGGCATTCACGTCTAACTAGGTTACAGTGTGTGTGTGTGTGTGTGTGTGTGTGTGTGTGGGGTCCCGTTACAGGAGTAAACTGACCTGAGCATCTCCTGCGGACGATGAGGTCGTAAAGTCCTGGAATACCACACACTGAACCAGGGAGGGAGCAGTCCTCAGATGCCTGAGTGAGGAGGGAGATGCCTCTGCAGGAGTGTGTGTGTGTGTGTGTGTGTGTGTGTGTGTGTGTGTGTGTGTGTGTGTGTGTGTGTGTTCAGATTCTTTAAATACGTAGATATCCCTGGGAACATCTCCCCTCTCCGGTCGCCTCCAGGACTTAGACTGGTCCTTCAGTTCTGGATCACTTTGCCTTCAACGCTCTCATCGATCTCGTCGAACAGATTCAGTGAATCTTACAAACTCTGTCTCCGCTGAGCTGTCACTGCTCCACGAGGGGGGGGGGTGCTCATGGGCAGAGACAACTGTCAATCATCTCCAGTGAGACAGCTGCCGTCCAGTCAGCTGCTCCGACCTCAGCTCAATGAAAATAAGACATTTAAAGAACCTGGATGTTTGACAATAAAACAAACTTCCTCCTCACAGTAATTAGACTTTCTGTTCTATTAACAGTTAAATGAAACATTGTTCTAATGTCCGAGGCTTCGCTGCTCTGAACGCACCAGTGCTCCCAGCTTTAGCCACGCCCACCGTCAAGTATTAACACACGTGTAAGTAAAAGTACGTCTGCAACTAATTTAATTAACAGTAGTTCAAATCAAACCCAAAGGTTCATACTAAGGATCCAAAATAAAGATGTGAACGACGCTGCGTCACTGGTCTGGTTCTCTCCCGTGTTTCGTCGGAGTCTCACGCAGACGACGGCAGATTTATCGACCTCGTCTGGATCAGGATGAACTTCCGTTAACACGTCGGTGGATTGAGACCAACGGTTATTTCTTCTCCTCTGTGGGCAGCTGAGAAAACAGCAGCTCACAGGAGCCACTGGGCATTTCACAGTCTTACTCCCTCACACTGAGTGAAGGCTGACCACACACACACACACACAACACACACACACACACACACACACACACACACACACACACCAGACACACACACACAGACACACACACACAAAGAAGCGTGAGGAAACATGCTTCGATCTACAGAGGAACAGGAATGTAGAAACAAGATCCCGATGATATCAGAGGCTCTTTAATCCAAACATTTTAAAACAAAGCCAATGGTATCGTCTGAAGCCAACACACACACACACACACACACACACACACACACACACACACACACACACACACACACACACACACACACACACACACACACACACACACACACACACACACACACACACACACACACACACACACACTTTGAACTGAGACTAAAACAAAGTAAAGTGTGCGTTTCATTTGTTTGACCTGAGACGCTGGCAGACCTCCTGAGTGAAACCAGACTCTTATTCCACCACTAATCTGTATTCTGGAGGCGGTGTGTGTGTGTGTGTGTGTGTGTGTGTGTGTGTGTGTGTGTGTGTGTGTGTGTGTGTGTGTGTGTGTCTCGACACTAAAAGCTCCAGTCACTCGATGCTGCAGCAGCGTCTGTTTACAGTTTCATTCACTTGCTGTTTGAAAAACACTAAACACTCAAATTAACAGAGAACAGAACTGTACTTTCCCACCGTGTCAGATTCTAAATAAATCTAAAGTACAGATACATGAAAGTACAATAACTACTTTAGTTACTGTACTTTGTTACGTCCCAACACTGATGTGAGCTCCTTGGTGGAGGTGACAAAAGTTTAATGATTATTTTATTATTTTTTATTAAAACAGGCAGAGACTGACTGTGACTCTAACACGATTTATTAGATGTTAATGTATAAAGTTACGTATAAAAACAACTTTGCTAATTATACTATGATTACAGTTGTTAGACGAACATAATAAAACATGAAAAGTTAATGTAATGACAGCTGTGTGTGTGTGTGTCTGTAACAGTGTGTGTCTGTGTGGGAGGTCCACTGGTGATTTTGCCAGGGTACTCAGTGTGTAGGTGTGTATGTATGTATTTATATATGTGTGTGTGTGTGTAGCTTGTTCGGGCAGGTCTCTGTCTCTGCTGATTGGTTGTTGTCTGTTAAACCAGACACACTTTGATCCTCCCATTGCTCCCTGGACACACACACACACACACAACACACACACACACACACACACACACACACACACACACACACACACACACACACACACACACACACACACACACACACACACACACACACACACACACACACACACACACACACACACACACACACACAGCGTGTAAACCAACTGTGAATTAACCGCCGTCACATCATCTCCCTCCTGAGCAGCTTCCTGTCTGGGAGCTGTCATGGCTGCCAGCTCGCCGCCGGGCAGAGACGACGTGTGCCAGGTTTTTGTTGCCAAAGCACGTTGATAAGAGCTCTGATTGGCTGATGGTTTGGTGAAACCACACAAGTCAGCAAATAAAAAGTAAAACTACTCAAAGAGTCGGTTCTTCTGTAAAACGACGTGTGAGGAAACAGCAGATTTAGTTTCTGAGGATGAAACAAAGTGAATCACACTTTGTCTCTGGAGTGTGAAGCTGTAACGGTGAATTATTTAACAACCGCTCGACCTTTACAAACGCCAGCGGCCTCCTGCTGGTGACCTGGACCACTGAGTGACCCCTGAGTGACCCCTGAGTGACCCCCACCCGACCGGCTCTCATCTTCACCTCTCTGGTCTTTCCTCTTTCTTCCTTCTCATTTCCTCTTTCTTTGAATGATCAAGTCAAGATAAACCTCGTGTTACGAGCGAGGACCACATCTGCGTCTCCTCCCTCCTCCACTGAGACCTGCACACGCTCCGGTCCAGACCTGCAGAGGGAGCGCTCCCTTGTCCTCACCCGGGTGGAGCCTCATAACTAATGAGGAGATGAAAAGAACACACAGTCTCACCTGCTGGGCGTCCCTGCTTAATAATTCAAACACACCCTCGGGCTGACATCAGGTTGACTCCCCTGTTCTTTATCACTACACTCGGAAAACAGCAGCTTTTAAAATATATTGTATTTTGTCTTTCTACTGAAACGTTAGGAAATATTCAATCTGTGTAAAGAACTTGTTATTTCTCTTAACTGTCACTAATCTCACTGATAAACGTGATGGAGCTCCAGGTTCAGTCCCAGTACAGGAGCAGCCGTGTGTGTGTGTGTGTGTGTGTGTGTGTGTGTGTGTGTGTGTGTGTGTGTGTGGGTGTGTGCACACACACCTGACGTCAAACCAGGCAGCTGCTGCTGTTGCCGTGGTGTTGCCATACCATAATGACTGCAGCTCTCGCATGAAGCAGGTCATGTGACGAGGAAAACCTGGTTAATAAGATCTGATGTTGAGTCTGCGAGGAGGAGTCGTGCCCCAGGGGCTTGTGGGTAATGAAGTCCACCTCCAGTCTGGTTGTGGTTTCCAGTTTGAACCAGCGTTACCGCCTGTTGTTTCATTTGTCCTCACTTCCAGTTTCCCACCAATAAAACCACAGGCGGCCAGGTCTTTGTGTGATAGGAGGAAACATTTAATCTGGAATATGTGATTTTCTTTTGAGTCTCAAACGGTTCTGAAGTTATATCACAGTCAGAAATAAGTAAATATTAAATACTAAAATCTTTATCTTTCACAGCACGTGTCCTGAGGAGAGAATCTTTAGTCTGCTTCCTCCTCCACGGTTTAGAATTACTGAACATCACTAATAAATGGAAAATGGAGAAAAGCCGTTGCTCCAACATCCGAAGCTTCTTGCAGCAGAAAATGAAACTTTTCATTTCAGAGCCGCCGGAAGTTTCTGCCTGAAACGTCTAAAACAACCACGTGAACCATGAAAGGGACGAAGTCGTCCAGTTTGCTGCCGCAGCCTCGTCGCAGCAGTGAGAAACACAAATAGAAGCTCAGAGCTGCAGGACTTTGACTCTGGTCCAGTTCTGTGATCTCACTCAGGATCTTATTCTCTGTTGATTCAACTCTGATCGGGTTCAGCTTTTATGTGTCCTGGTTCCGTGTGACCGGGTTTTTGTTCCTTTTAACGGCCGACGTCTCCGAGCTGCTGCGTTCTGGCAAATAAACACGTGAGGTCAGATTTTTCTTTCCACGGCTGGAAAGTAGAAGCTGCTTCTAAGTTTTAACATTTCCTTTTTCATCCACAACCCTCAATAATGTCTATGGTTGTAAATAATGTCTGGAATCATTAGAAATGAGCAGTTTATCTAAAACTGATGCAGCAGAGTTTTCATCTCTTCTAATTCCACACTTTCTTCTAAGATGCCACAACCTGGTGCCTACATTACCCAAGATGCAACAGTCCCCTGCTCAGAAAGCTGAGTGTGTTGTTTTAGTGTCTGGACGCTGCAACTCGATCTGACCTTGATGAAAATCCTAAAAAACGCTGGCGTGTGGACACTGCAGATATGACATCACAACCCTGCGCCTGAGATGATATCATTAAATGAGGAGCTGCCAAAGGAGGCCATCTGTGACTGAACACACACACACACACACACACACGCACACACACACACACAGAAACACACACACACACACTCTGCAGCAGCCTCCACAGGGATTCACTTCACTACCGTCACATACGTTCACCTCACATTCTGTGCACAATCACACAGGTACACATTTATTTTTACTATTTCTTTAAAGTCCACGTTGTTTTGTGAACGTCACTAAAATGTCACTTTTATTCCAAACATAATATGAAGTGGCAGTGAAGATGTTTTCAGACTGGCAGCTGGAAAAGTTCCAGAAAATGTCCAGAGACACTGACTCCTTTTTCAATAACGTCCAGAAAAAGTGTTCTAGCATCACTTCATCGTTTTTATCTAATTAGATTAATTATTGAGTTAGGATCAACAACTGTAGATGACCTTTGACCTTTGAGAGAAAGGCAGCCGCTGATGGTCCCACAAACTGAAGTCTGAAGAAGGCTCTGTGCCGACAGGAACTGGGAGTCAGATAGTGAAGTCAAAGACAAGACAAACTGACTCAGTGAAGTCAGCTTCTGCAGCGGATCAAAGCTCAAATCGTTATAAGGAAACGTTTCATTCATTGTAACACTAAATGATTTTGTTGTATGAAAACGGTTTTAATTTGCAGCTCAAGTGACCAGTGGGAGTTTTTATATCAGCTCCAGATGCTGCAGCTCAACACAAACACCGCGTTTTAACTCCACAAACAACATCTGGCTACCAGAGCTTTTACAGCCAGATGTTGCCTGCAGATGGAAACAGAAGCTCCGAGAACATGTGAAGAATCAAGAAGCAGCTTCAGTTTACTGCAGAAACGGTTTCACTCTCGACCAGGAGGCGAGTTTCAAGGATTTGTCCACATGAGAGAATGAAATGAGTGAGAGCCTCATGTTTCCTCTTGCCCTCTTCCATCTCTCCCTCTTCTTCTCACACTATTCTCTTCCTCTTTTCTTCTCCTCCATCACACCTCCTCTCTCTCTCTTCCCATTTCCCTTTCTCATCCCCTCTTCATCCTTCTCTCTACTTTCCTCCTCCACCTTTGCTTCCTGTTACCAGATGTTGACATATTGACGAGGCCCCGTCAAAGCGGTGGCCCTCGCCGGCCCTTTAAGAGGGAACCAAATCCCCGGCAGCAGGTTGCTATGGCAACCACGGCCCAGTGCGCGCACACACACACACACACTAACAGATAGAGAAAGGAGGACCCCCTGCTGTGTTTTATCTCCACACTGTGTTGGATACGATCAGATAAAACTCTCCACCACAAACACAACGTTAGCATCTGCTCCGACTGTTTCCACTTCCTCTACCAACACGGGAACTTCCTGTGGCACGGCTGCAAAAAGAATCACACACAAATCGTTTTTGTCTCCATCCATCATCCATCTTCTATTCATCCATCATCCATCATCCATCTATTCATCCATCATCCATCCATCATCCATCATCCATCTATCATCCATCATCCATCTATTCATCCATCATCCATCTCGTTGCTCACACTGAATCTTCCTGCAGTGATTTCCGTCTTGTTGCTATGACCACCAGGAGCAGTCGACTGGACATGACAGCCAACGGTAACCCCCTCCATCACCATCTGCCCTCCATCCTCCCCCTCCTCCTTTCCCAGCTACATATTCCTCCCTCGTGTTGTTTTTCATCCAATCTGCCCAAAAACATTTCCCCATATTCTGAAACGCTGCTTCTCTCTGTCTCACTTCCTTTATTCAGGGGGTTAGCTCCAACGCGGTTTGAAACTCTAGGTGGCGCTATGAGCCATGTGAACACGTTGAAACCCATGAATGTAGATTTTTTTATAAATGTGAAATTAAAACCAGTTTACAGCTCAAAACACATATATAAAGAACACACACACACACACACACACACACACACACACACACACACACACACACACACACACACACACACACACACACACACACACACACACACACACACACACACACACACACACACACACACACACACACACACACACACTCTGCTTTAGCTCCTCCCTCCAGGACGTGAGCTCCTCCCCCTCCGTCGAGGATCCAGTTCGCTGATCGTACAGACGACACCTCTGATCATTTGTCAATAACGGAAAAGTACATAATCAATAGAGAAAGTGCAAACGGCTAGAAAGCCCTGAGACGTCCCGGAGCTGTGACAGTAAACTGCTTCAGTCTCTTCTCATCAGTGCGCGACACAATATTCATGTGGACAAAGAACCCAACACGACACACAGACACACAAACGAGCAGCGTCCTACCTCGGCTGTTTGTTGCCAGGTCGGCCACTTTCTGGAAGGCGTCCAGGAAGGCCGCCACCGCCACGACCGTCGACCTGGAAACAGGAAGCACAACAATATTCATGAATCTATACCTAATGTTTGTAATCAGTGTTGACCTCTGGTGACCTCTGGGCCGCTGCAGAGACTCTGGAGGCTGCTGCGGATCCGTCTCACCGATAATGTCATTAATCTCTGCCATCGAGGTGTGCACGTGAGTGTGTGTGTGTGTGTGTGTGTGTGTGTGTGTGTGTGTGTGTGTGTGTGTGTGTGTGTGTGTGTGTGTGCATGCCTGTAGACCCAGTGAACCACAGCGTCGGGGACGAGGTGAGCTTGACATTTAAACACTTAATGAAGCCGACTGATTGGATTTTCTCAAGCTCAGGTTGTTCACAGTCTCAGTGTGTGTATTTCTGTGTGTGTCTGTGTGTGTCTGTGTGTGTCTGTGTGTCTGTGTAAAATCTTTTATGGTGGAGTTTAACCTGAAGCCCTTTTCAGACATGATCTCCAGAGCTAGTGATGAGAATTGGGTCCAGAGTGTGTCTTTCACAGATGAAGAAAGCAGCAGGAGTGTGTGTGTGTGTGTGTGTGTGTGTGTGTGTGTGTGTGTGTGTGTTACCTGAGCTGGGACTGCAGTTTGCTGGCCTTGCTGATGAAGTCGTCCCACACAGGGTAACTTCCCTGAGAGAGAAGAGATGAGAAGACGACAAATATTTGAATGACACAATTTACAACACAACACAAAGCACCGATGGGCTCTACTGTTGTGTGACCATGTTGAATCTCAAGTTGCAGGGACTCATTCAATGTGGATCAGAGAGAAATGTGATCTGACAAAAACCAACAGCACAAGTTCGATGACTGATCGTCTCCATCAACATCTCCTCCAACAGACTCACACTCGTCATTTTATTCAACTTTGATTCACACTGAATACACACTGTGTGCGGTCAGACACAAAACACACGCACAATAAATTCCACTCCATAAAAAGTTTGCTCGTGTTCGGCCGCTCGGCCAAAACACATAAATCCTGAGGATCAGACGCTGCAGCGAGCCCACACACACACACACACACACACACACACACACACACACACACACACACACACACACACACACACACACACACACACACACACACACACACACACACACACACACACACGAAAACATTTTACAGTCATAACACTGATTGACATTATCAACCTGAATATGAGCAGAATATGTTTCTATTAATATGTTTCTATTAGCTGTGAAAAGTAAAATCTAAATTGTCGTTCAGAGAATGTTCTCAGTCCCTCGAGCTAAATGTGGGAAGAACCACGATCATGTGACGTCTCTTTGTGGGCGTCGTCACCGTGGTCCCGCTGCAGCCGGGTGTGTTCAGCCCAGCGTCATCGCCTGGCTACCGTTGCTACGGTAACGCTGCTGCTGCTGCTGCAGAGAGGCTTCAGACAGAGAAGGATTTGTGTGGGGGGGGCGGGGTCACATGTGCAGCCACACACACACACACACACGGCAGGGCTACTGCATCCATCAGTCACAGAGGACATAAATTGTCACCGTGGCAACAACCAGAGGCGGCGGCAGCTGCAGCAGCGGCAGCGGCAGCGGCAGCAGCCGGTCCTTCAGGAATCCTCGGCTCTGTTGGACTTAGTGAAGAATCCCAGGATTTAAACGGAGGAATCCCTGTTTGTTTCTTCCTCTGATCACATGAAACAACACAGACCCGACTCCTCTCAGCTTTTAATGTGACGTTAAAGCTACTGGGAAGAAAACGGAGGAAATTAATGAATATTTACATGAACTTCTTCTCTTCTCCGAGCATCGAGGTCTGGAGCGTTTCACCAGCTCCGAACCGTCGAACCCTCTTTCAGTGTCAGAATGAAACACAAAGGTCACACTGTGCTGACACGTACACAAGAATCAAGTAGTTAGGCTTCATCCCAGACACATCTCCTCCTCCTCGCACTTTACAGAAATGACGTCAAAATATCTTGGATAAAAATGAGGCCATTTGCGCCGATGAAGTGATTTGGAGCGAGAGTCTGTTCAGCAACCTGAGTCTCAGCTGTCAATCACGACGCCTCCGCCTGTTTGTACGTCATCAAATCAACAACTTCGTACGATTTCACAAAAACAGGAATAATTGCTAAAACGCCACCTTCTCAAACTGAACCGACCTTCAGCTCTGAGTTAATCTGACATCAACAGAACCAGAACAGAACCAGAACAGAACCAGTTCACCGTCAGCTGACGTCACAACAGGAAGCGATGCACGTCAGCTGATCTCCACAGACAACAACACAGTGACCCATTTGGCTGTCGGACCAAAGCCAACGCAACACCTCTGACCGTGATGTTTCCATGGTGATATCGATAGTGATAAACCAGTTGACAGAGCCACACACACACACACACACACACACACACACACACACACACACACACACACACAATGAGGGCAGGATTATTTTAGCTCAGAGGTGATTAGGACAACGGCTCAGTCCAAGATAAATGGTGATTAGCATTCAGCTAACACACTCAATGGCCTAACGACGCACACACACACACACACACACACACACACACACACACAGAATAGAAACAAGAGGGTTAAACGGTAGTTAAGACTTATTAATATTTCCACTCATCCATCATCTTTTCCCATGATTCATCTGCAGGTTCTGTTCCAGTTTGTTCCGTCAACACATATTTCATATGGTCATGTTTTTCTTTCTGCACACACACAATCCTCACGGACGGACGACAAAACCAACGACTGTTAAGAGCCAACACGGATTTATTTCTGAATTAGTGGATTAATTTGTTTGTGTTGTTTATCGAGCAATGAAAGTTAGAGTCAGAGTTTTCCTGGAGGCAGCAGGAGACATTATTGAAAATGTTGCCGCCTGTAAGACAGAGTGGGAGTCAGGGAAGTTCCTGGTGGTGAAGTCGACAGGTTCCCACATGTTCCCGCTGTGGATAAACACTCAGAGACTTCAACGTCTCATAAAAACGATTGTTTCTGAGTGGACATTTCGTCCTGACTTCATTAATCCAGAGGTTGTAAACGTCTCATTGAGCTGCTTTAATGAATCTGACGGATTAGAGGGTGAAAGCAGGCGTCTGTCACCTGAGGCTGAGGAATCAAACACATGTGGCAGCAGCCTCCTCCTCCTCCTCCTCCTCCTCCTCCTCCTCCGTGACTCGGTCAAATCTCTACACGTTCAAACTCACACATCAATCAGACATCAGCGGCTTTGTATCGTCACCATTATCCAGTCAGCAAGAAGAAGACGAAACAACTACTCTCTGTTTTCCTGCCGTTCAGTTTTTAATCACTGATGATACAAAATACAAAAGTGAAGAAAGAAGCGAACACAAAACCAGCAGGCTTGGTTGCATCAGGAGTGTATCAAGGTTCTTCAGGGACCCCGGGCAAATGGACCTGGGGGGCCCCAGACCAAAAGGCGTTAGTGGCATGAGGCCTTTTGGACGGTTTTCATTTTTATTTAACGTGTACTAGAGCTTTAATTTGAAGAAACGTTCATATTCTACCTGAAATTTCCTGTTTTAAATAAAAAATACACACAGTCAGCTCTGAAGCAGCTTGTCACATGTAATGCTACGTTGTTTTGCTACGAAATACGGAGGACGCTAGCAAGCAGAGACATCCTGAGCAGACAGTCCCGACACCAAAGCCACGACACAAGCGGAGTATGGACGATTTTCAGGTTTAGAAATCTCACAAATTAACGAACAAAGCTGTTTGTAAACTTTACTTTAACTTTAGGCCCGTGAGGCAGAGGAGGAGCCACCACAGACCAGAACTCAACTACATCTGCTGCGTCCTCTCAAGTCCTCGTGATGTTGCATAATATAACATAATATATCATAACATATCATAATACATCCAGTAGCTGTTTGTAGGAAGAAACCAGACGTTTGCTCAACTAACTGAGCAACGCGTTAGTGTTTTGTTATTTCAAATTAAAAGTTGCCTGTTAAAAGACATGAGGACATTTCCCTGCGTTTGGACCGTGGACGAGCACAAGTGGACAGAACCCGACTCTCAGGTCTCGTTGCTCTTACACGTTGTGATGAAGAACTGTTGGAGGTTGTCTCTTGAAGCTCTGAGTCTGAGTCTCTCAGATTGTCAGTGAAGATCATGACTCTGCTGAATCTGCTCTTCACCTCCTGCTGTGTCACTGCATCACTGCCTTTCCTGTGTGTGTGTGTGTGTGTGTGTGTGTAGCTGGTTGTTCATCTTCCTCCTGGACACACTCACCCTCCTCTTCCTCATCCATAACAATAATAATAACAGTAATGGTAGTGATGGATGATCCAGTGAAGACGCGTCTCCTCCAGCAGAGCTTTGTGCAACAGATTTGATGAAGAGGAGCTGCAGGGTGTGATGCAGCAGCTGCCCTGCCCTCTTCATCGCTGCTCATGAGCAAACCGCTTCTTCCCGCAGGAGGCAGGTTCAATGGGAGCAGGAACACAATAACCTGAAGTACCGATGGTAATACAGCGAGGGGACGTTACCTTCATGTCTCCTATGACGGTCTGGAAGAGCCCCCCCAGCGCGCTGCACTCCCGCTCCATCACCGTCTCCATCTTCGGCTGCGTGTGCACGGAAAACAGCGACGGGCTCAGCCGGAGCGCGTCGGTTCCATGAATGACGCGACAGGAAAAGAGAGAAGGACGATGATTGACAAAGGAGAAGAGGAGAGGCGCCTCAGGGGGTCGCTGCTGAGTTCCCCCGGCTCACACGCACCACAGGGCGGACACACGCTGCAGCAGAGCCGCTCAGACCCCCGCCCGGGCAGGTGGAGCCCACGGCCGCATGTTGGAGGAGGAAGAGGAGGAGGAGGAGGAGGAAGAACCAGCAGAACCAGGAGACCCGGCAGAACCAGGAGAACCGCAGGAACCAACTTTGCGCACAGAACCACTGACACTGAAACACACACACACACACACACACAGGACACGGGAGCGCGCTTCACAGGGGCGTTTACGCGCAGGTTCGCCTGGCCCCGCCCTCAGCTGAGGGAGCGGTTTTTTGATAATGGACAAAGGTGGAGTTTAAATACTGCTAATAAAATATAATAAATGAAATGAAAGTAAATTAAGGATTCTGGCATAACTGTATTAAAAATAAGATCAATGATAAAGGTTGTATGATTGTTAAAATGACACTTATGATCACAAATGTTTCAAAATCATGATAAAGTAAGAGAAATATAATTTGTGAAAACTAAGTATTCATCAAACTTATAATTAAAAAGTATTTCAAAGTTATTGAAATCAAATGTTCATGCAGAATGTGTCAATGTGTTATAGATGAGGTTTGTCCTGAGCTTCTTCCTCTCACTGCAACTTTACAAATTAAATTATTAGTAGTAGTAGTAGTACTAGTACTAGTAGTAGTAGTAGTATTTTATTTCCCTGGACATCAACAGGCTTCATTACTGAACCTGTTGTCAGTTTATAAAGAGACAAAGAGCTGCTCACTCTCATATTTAAAACTGCAGCGCCACCTAGTGAGTGTAATCCTGCAGAGACTCATCATGTGAACAACATACAAACAACTCACATGTTTCCTGAACGCTCCGTCGGGTCCCCTGCAGTTTAACACAAGAACAAAACAGTTATATAATTGTTTATAAGTTGTATTTTCAGTGCACATTTGTAGACAAGCTACTCGATCTGATCCTGACACTTTGGTCTGTGTGCAAACTGTGAGCACTGCTGCCACGCGCACATTCCCATGCTGTCTATTGGAAGAGGAGTGTTTTCTAAAGTTTCACTTCTGAACGCCTCCTCGGTTTTGTTCTGCTTCTTATCTGCACCTGATAAATTCAGGTGGAACAACACGTTTCATCTCTTCACTCTGGATTCATGGGAATTCATGTGAAGATTGTGTGAGTGTGACGACACCTTGTGGCAAAATCTAGTCAGTAAACCTCCAGTTGTATCCTCAGGAAATAAATCCCCCAAAGCACTTATTTATTTCTGTATTGTTTGTTTCATTATTATAACTGTTAATACATAAATTAAAGTGACTCCTGGTAATGAATAACTTTACTGAGACCATCAAACCTCAATTGAATGATTTGTCCTTGATGAGGAATCAAACTAAAGGAAACAAAGTCCCTTAAAGTATATATTACATATATATTTTTAAATTAGTTTATTTAAGAGATTTTCGTGGCACAGCTGGAAAGGTTGAACATTTCTATCACAATGCTAAAAATCAAATTAATTTTGGACCATAAACAATTAAAACAGAAAAAAAATATAGTAAAAACATTTGAACACTAAGATAATAATTTTTTACAGCATTTTACTTGTTTGCTTTTATAATGTGATGACGATTTTGGATCCTTGTGCAAATACAGGTTGAGTTTAGAGGATTGTTCAGACAAGGAATCATAAATACAGAAATTCATTCTTTGGTGTCGTGAACGTTGATGTGCAGACTGAGAAGCTGCAGACGTGTTGCTCTGCTGAGGCGTCGGCGGCTGGACTGAGGCCGACCAGCTCGCCGAGGGATCAGATGGTGAAGCTGGCAGAGCCGAGTCATTTTAACCACAGAGACTCAGTGTGTAATGACAGGGAGCAACAACAGTCTGTTATTATCTCCCCCAAAAACAGGAGACTAAACTAATAACAGCTATCAGAGAGAGGGGGAGAGAGGGAGGCAGTGGGAGGAAAGAAAAAAGACAGAAGCTGGAGATTCACAGCATCATGAAGTCTGTGTCTTCAGATCATACATGAGGTCGTCATCGTCTCAGGTCTCTTAAAACAACGTTTGAGCTTCAGTTTGTCCTGAAGCTCCAATGAAATACAGTCTGAGGGAGGAGAGCAAAATGAACACAAATATTTGGAACAAATGATTTTAAATGTGATCCCTGTAACTGAAAGTAGGCTCCATAGCTACAGTAGTTTAAATGATTTGAACTAGCTGGTGTTTCTTAAGTTGTGGACAATTTAAATTTGGAGCTGAGGGAAAGGTCAGAGTTCAAACACAGAATGCAATTGTATTCTTGCATATGAATATTGAGAAGCCATGTATTGTGCTATAGATACTGCAGATCAATAGCTTGATCTAGGATCAGTCCTCGTCTGATTTTCAGTCCATTGCAGAGATTCAGACTCTTGATGTCCGTCCTCTGTAATTTGACTCAGTGCGACCTCCCACTTGGCAGAACGCCTCATCTCTAGTTGGGCATCTGCTTGTTTTAGACCCAATCTGAAGTAGTTTCTGCAGCAGAGTAGAACACTTGAAAAATGCTAAGCTGTACAGTTATGTTTGAGGTACATGTTCCTTCAAGTTTAACTTGGTGTTGTGTCAGTAAATACAAGAATGTGTCACTGACTGCTTAAAGTTTAGTTACTTTCAGACAATTCACTTCTATAAGGAGAACGTTTAGTATAGAAGTTTGTTTTCATAATGTTGGCCTTGTACCAAAGATCATCAGTGTTCAGAATCTAACAGTTTAGATCATATTCAAGACAATTCTTCCCAAGATTGTTTAGCACCACTCAAATAACAGTCATAGGCAGCAAGTGTAGTTCAAATATTTTATTGAATTTCTCAAAGATGCCCGAGTCTCCTGAAGAGTCGCCTGTGAACAGAAACACCATTAGCAAGAAAACAAGTCATTTACATTCACTTGCAAATAGGTAAATACTGAAGTGAACTTACATGTAGTCAAACTCAATGAAGTCACTAACGTGCCACTCGCTGCTGCCATCCAGGATGGTTTGGTGCCACCATATAAGTTGGTCTAAAATTTCTAGACCCAACATTCACTTCAGGGTAAGTGGGCAACTCCTCATATGGGTCAAATGCGACATCATGGGAAAGAGCAAAGTCCCACATGTCATCTGTGCTTGGAGTTCCAGGCTTCTTCTGGGGCTTGGGCTGGTAGCTCGACGGCTGCTGGGGCTTGGGCTGGTAGCTCGACGGCTGCTGGGGCTGGTAGCTCGACGGCTGCTGGGGCTTGGGCTGGTAGCTCGACGGCTGCTGGGGCCTGGGCTGGTAGCTCGGCGGCTGCTGGGGCCTGGGCTGGTAGCTCGGCTGCTGGGGCTTGGGCTGGTAGCTCGGCGGCTGCTGGGGCTTGGGCTGGTAGCTCGGCGGCTGCTGGGGCTTGGGCTGGTAGCTCGGCGGCTGCTGGGGCTTGGGCTGGTAGCTCGAGGCTGCTGGGGCTTGGGCTGGTAGCTCGAGGGCTGCTGGGGCCTGGGCTGGTAGCTCGACGGCTGCTGGGGCTGGTAGCTCGGCGGCTGCTGGGGCTTGGGCTGGTAGCTCGACGGCTGCTGGGGCTTGGGCTGGTAGCTAGACGGCTGCTGGGGCCTGGGCTGGTAGCTCGACGGCTGCTGGGGCTTGGGCTGGTAGCTAGGCGGCTGCTGGGGCCTGGGCTGGTAGCTCGACGGCTGCTGGGGCCTGGGCTGGTAGCTCGACGGCTGCTGGGGCTTGGGCTGGTAGCTCGACGGCTGCTGGGGCTTGGGCTGGTAGCTCGAGGCTGCTGGGGCTTGGGCTGGTAGCTCGAGGGCTGCTGGGGCTGGTAGCTCGGCGGCTGCTGGGGCTTGGGCTGGTAGCTCGGCGGCTGCTGGGGCTGGTAGCTCGACGGCTGCTGGGGCTTGGGCTGGTAGCTCGACGGCTGCTGGGGCTTGGGCTGGTAGCTCGACGGCTGCTGGGGCCTGGGCTGGTAGCTCGGCGGCTGCTGGGGCTGGTAGCTCGACGGCTGCTGGGGCTTGGGCTGGTAGCTCGGCGGCTGCTGGGGCTTGGGCTGGTAGCTCGGCGGCTGCTGGGGCTTGGGCTGGTAGCTCGGCGGCTGCTGGGGCTTGGGCTGGTAGCTCGGCGGCTGCTGGGGCTTGGGCTGGTAGCTCGGCGGCTGCTGGGGCTGGTAGCTCGGCGGCTGCTGGGGCTTGGGCTGGTAGCTCGGCGGCTGCTGGGGCCTGGGCTGGTAGCGAGGCGGCTGCTGGGGCTGGTAGCTCGACGGCTGCTGGGGCTTGGGCTGGTAGCTCGACGGCTGCTGGGGCTTGGGCTGGTAGCTCGACGGCTGCTGGGGCTTGGGCTGGTAGCTCGACGGCTGCTGGGGCTTGGGCTGGTAGCTCGACGGCTGCTGGGGCTTGGGCTGGTAGCCCGACGGCTGCTGGGGCTTGGGCTGGTAGCTCGACGGCTGCTGGGGCTTGTAGCCTGGCGGCTCTGGGGCTGGCTGGTAGCTCGGCGGCTGCTGGGGCTTGGGCTGGTAGCTCGGCGGCTGCTGGGGCTTGGGCTGGTAGCTCGGCGGCTGCTGGGGCTTGGGCTGGTAGCTCGGCTGCTGGGGCTTGGGCTGGTCGCCGACGGCGCATAGTCTATCATTATTCCAGAACTTGAAACTGTGCCTAACTGAAATGTGTTTCCATTATTGGGAAAAAATAATACATGCCCTTTTTGGTCTGAAGGATAGCTTGGTGACTGGGCTGCATCAGGTTCTCTTTGGGTTTTGAAGGAATTATTGGGTCAGGCCGATAACTAGAAACACTTCTTTCCTGACTGTTACCATCTACTTGCCTTCCATAATAACCAGTATCACCGCCAGCACCAGCAGGCTCCAGTTCATCAGATGAGCCACCTTCAGGGTAACTGGGTCCAGAGCCACCTTGAGATCCTCCAGCCTGTGCAGAGCTCTCGTAACTGGAAGAGGCTAAACCTGGATTTTGGTCTCCGAGCAAAGTCACTGGGTGACTTAAAGTAAGGTGCAACTCCACTGGAGCCTCCACTTCTGTAGCTCAGAGCTGGCAGGAGATACAACATGTTAGTATTTAAGAAATAACCAGAACTGGACCTGAGGTTTGTGTAGAATAATTCACTTACCCTCAGCATGTGGCCCAAAGGCTAAGAGTGAGAACAAGAGCACCCGGGAAGCAGATCATTTCACATGTGAACTAAAGAAAACCAACTTGGTACAGACAATGAACTTTCAAGACTTAACAAAACAAAATGGATTGCCTCACACAAAGTCCAGAAGCCATTTTTAAAGCTGAAGCCAAACAACCAACACAACTTGTGCTGCTTGACATCAAACAACAGAAAAAGAAACTTCCGATTCAGCTTTCTGACACCTGCAGCCAGCGCAGTGCTTTATCTGCAGCTGGCTGCATGAACACTGATGAGATGATTGTACTCAGGTTTGAAGCCTCAGCAGAAAGATCTCTGAAGTGGCTTCATCCGCTTGTTTCAAGAGTCGTGATGAGGCTCGATTCCCCACCTCTGGGATTTCTGCTGCAACTGAAACATTTCAGATGTTGCGTGGAGTTTGTCTGTGGAGGACGATGAATGAATCTCCTGACACACAAAGCTCGGACAGAGCATGTCGTCATATGTCATACGGACTATTTCTTCAATAAGAACAGTGGAACTAACAAAGTAGTTCCAACATCCAGCTTCTCTGGAGAATCTTGAAAACTGGTCAGATTGTGAATATGAGTGTGAAAATAATGCAAAGTATTGTGTTGAAGTTTTCCTTAAAGACAGACACACAGGAAACTTCAAAAAAACTCCAGGGGTTGTTCACATCTTAGCATTTTGATGTGTATTTTTACTTTCCCTTCCCTATTTAATTTATTTTACTATTTAGTGGATCTTGATGAAAAATAACAAGGTTAAAAAAAAAATGTGTATCAGTGAATTTAAGTGTTTTCACAAGGAGACCGTTGCGTCTCAGCAGAGGTTTGAACTCTTTGAGTGACTTTATATTTTGAAATGCAATAAAAACTTCCTTAAGGATATATTCAGTATTTACACAGAGTCTGGTGCTTCAACAAGAAGATGAGAACCTCACTCTGGAGCTCAAACCTCCACCAACACCCAACTGCTCCATCCAGTCTGCACCAAGTCTCATCACAATCTGGGTTTATCGCCAAGTAGGTTCATACATAGAGATTTGCTGTGGTGCGTTTGTGCATAAATAATACAAATAGAGAGCAGTATAAAGTATATAGAGATTAAATTAGCAATATGAATGATAGATATTTACAATGTGACACATGTAGATAATGTGTGTCACACTCATGAGGTGCAGTGTGGCAGCAGCTTCCTCCTCATGAACTTTATCTCAGTGGATGATGTGTTTAGTTAAAATCATTAAATTTGAAGAACATACGTGACAAAGATTAAATATATTTTATTAACCACTTCACGTTAATCATCACAAATCACTTTCATCACACGTCACCAGCTGCACATCAGGACTCAAGGTTATGACATCGATCGATATTCATGGTCTTCATCACTTCTCTTAAAGTATTTAATACAGAAAAATATAAAACTGTTGGAATATACTTTGCTCATGGGCGTGAAATAAGGAGATACCGTGGGAGGGGAAGAAAGGAAAAAGTGAAGAGGAGAGGAAGTAACAGACAGATGGAGGAAAGAAAAGGAGGAAGAAAGGGAGGAAGAAAAGAGGAGAGAGGAGAGGAAGTAACAGATGGAGGAAAGAAAAAAGATGTGAACGTTAGCTGAGCTTCAGGCCGAGGCAGAGAGCCAGCTCGTTCTTCTGGATCTTTCCGTCTCCGTTGATGTCACAGTGGCCGAGCACAGCTTTCCTGAACTGGTCCAGGTCTGTGCCACTGATGCTGGGCTGAAGAGGGGGTGAGAGGTCGGAGGTCAACGCAAAACAAGTTACACATAATACCTTTGACATTTTATTTTCATTAAATACTTTGAAGTAAAAGTTCTAAAGATTTTTATGATTTATTCAAACATCTTTAATTTTACCTTCGCCAGCTCCATCATGTCTTTGACAAATCCATCGACCTCAGGACCCTCCAACGCACCCGTCTTACTCTGCACACACACAAAATGTGATCCCTGTAACTGAAAGTAGGCTCCATAGCTACAGTAGTTTAAATGATTTGAACTAGCTAGTGTTTCTTAAGTTCTGGACAATTTAAATTTGGAGCTGAGGGAAAGGTCAGAGTTCAAACACAGAATGCAATTGTATTCTTGCATATGAATATTGAGAAGCCATGTATTGTGCTATAGATACTGCAGATCAATAGCTTGATCCAGGATCAGTCCTCGTCTGATTTTCAGTCCATTGCAGAGATTCAGACTCTTGATGTCCGTCCACTGTAATTTGACTCAGTGCGACCTCCCACTTGGCAAAACGTCTCATCTCTAGTTGGGCATCTGCTTGTTTTAGACCCAATCTGAAGTAGTTTCTGCAGCAGAGTAGAACACTTGAAAAATGCTAAGCTGTACAGTTATGTTTGAGGTACATGTTCCTTCAAGTTTAACTTGGTGTTGTGTCAGTAAATACAAGAATGTGTCACTGACTGCTTAAAGTTTAGTTACTTTCAGACAATTCACTTCTATAAGGACAAGGTTTAGTATAGAAGTTTGTTTTCATAATGTTGGCCTTGTACCAAAGATCATCAGTGTTCAGAATCTAACAGTTTAGATCATATTCAAGACAATTCTTCCCAAGATTGTTTAGCACCACTCAAATAACAGTCATAGGCAGCAAGTGTAGTTCAAATATTTTATTGAATTTCTCAAAGATGCCTGAGTCTCCTGAAGAGTCGCCTGTGAACAGAAACACCATTAGCTCGACGGCTGCTGGGGTTTGGGCTGGTAGCTCGACGGCTGCTGGGGCTTGGGCTGGTAGCTCGACGGCTGCTGGGGCTTCGGCTGGTAGCTCGGCGGCTGCTGGGGCTTCGGCTGGTAGCTCGGCGGCTGCTGGGGCTTGGCTGGTAGCTCGGCGGCTGCTGGGGCTTCGGCTGGTAGCTGGCGGCTGCTGGGGCTGGTAGCTCGACGGCTGCTGGGCCTGGGCTGGTAGCTCGACGGCTGCTGGGGCCTGGACTGGTAGCTCGGCGGCTGCTGGGGCCTCGGCTGGTGGCTGCCCTGGGGCTTGGGCTGGTAGCTCGGCGCGTTGGCTGGGCTGCTGGGGCTTGGGCTGGTAGCTCGGCGGCTGCTGGGGCTGGGCTGGGCTGGGGCTGGTAGCTCGACGGCTGCTGGGGCCGTAGCTCAGCGGCTGCTGGGGCTTGGGCTGGTAGCTCGGCGGCTGCTGGGGCCTGGGCTGGTAGCTCGACGGCTGCTGGGGCCTGGGCTGGTAGCTCGGCGGCTGCTGGGGCTTGGGCTGGTAGCTCGGCGGCTGCTGGGCCTGGGCTGGTAGCTCGCGGCTGCTGGGGCTGGTAGCTCGGCGGCTGCTGGGGCTTGGGCTGGTAGCTCGGCGGCTGCTGGGGCTTGGGCTGGTAGCTCGACGGCTGCTGGGGCTTGGGCTGGTAGCTCGGCGGCTGCTGGGGCTTGGGCTGGTAGCTCGACGGCTGCTGGGGCTTGGCTGGTGGCTGGGCAGCTGCGGCTGGGCTGGTAGCTCGCGGCTGCTGGGGCCTCGGCTGGTAGCTCGTGGCTGCTGGGGCCAGGCTGGTAGCTCGGCTGCGGGAGGCTCCGCGCGGCTGCTGGGGCTTGGGCTGGTGGCTGCTGGGGCGGGCGCGGCTGCTGGTGTCGCGGCTGCTGGGGCTTGGCTGGTAGCTCTGACGGCTGCTGGGGCTTGGGCTGGTAGCTCGACGCGGCTTGGGCTCCGGCTGCTGGGCTGTTGGTAGCTCGACGGCTGCTGGGGCTTGGGCTGGTAGCTCGACGGCTGCTGGGGCCTGGCTGGTAGCTCGACGGCTGCTGGGGCCTGGGCTGGTAGCTCGCTTGGGCTGGTGGCTCGACGGCTGCTGGGGCTTGGGCTGGTAGCTCGGCGGCTGCTGGGGCTTGGGCTGGTAGCTCGACGGCTGCTGGGGCTTGGGCTGGTAGCTCGCGCTGCTGGGCGGCTGGTCTCGACGCGACGCGCATAGTCTATCATTATTCCAGAACTTGAAACTGTGCCTAACTGAAATGTGTTTCCATTATTGGGAAATAAATTCCACATGCCTTTTTGTCTGAAGGATAGCTTGGTGACTGGGCTGCATCAGGTTCTCTTTGGGTTTTGAAGGAATTATTGGGTCAGGCCTAAACTAGAAACCTTCAAACACTTCTGACTGTTACCATCTACTTGCCTTCCATAATCACCAGTATTATTAGCCAGCACCAGCAGGCTCCAGTTCATCAGATGAGCCACCTTCAGGGTAACTGGGTCCAGAGCCACCTTGAGATCCATCAGCCTGTGCAGAGCTCTGTAACTGGAAGAGGCTAAACCTGAATTTTGGTCTCCGAGCAAATCACTGGGTGACTTAAAGTACGGTGCAACTCCACTGGAGCCTCCACTTCTGTAGCTCAGAGCTGGAGAGATACAACATGTTAGTATTTAAGAAATAACCAGAACTGGACCTGAGGTTTGTGTAGAATAATTCACTTACCCTCAGCATGTGGCCCAAAGGCTAAGAGTGAGAGCAAGAGCACCCTGGGAAGCAGATCATTTCACATGTGAACTAAAGAAAACCAACTTGGTACAGACAATGAACTTTCAAGACTTAACAAAACAAATGGATCGTACCTCACACAAAGTCCAGAAGCCATTTTTAAAGCTGAAGCCAAACAACCAACACAACTTGTGCTGCTTGACATCAAACAACAGAAAAAAACTTCCGATTCAGCTTTCTGACGCTGCAGCCAGCGCAGTGCTTTATCTGCAGGAGCCTGAGCTGCATGAACACTGATGAGATGATTGGACTCAGGTTTGAAGCCTCAGCAGAAAGATCTCTGAAGTGGCTTCATCCGCCTGTTTCAAGGGTCGTGATGAGGCTCGATTCCTCCACCTCTGGGATTTCTGCTGCAACTGAAACATTTCAGATGTTGCGTTGGAGTTTGTCTGTGGAGGACGATGAATGAATCTCCTGACACACAAAGCTCGGACAGAGCATGTCGTCATATGTCATACGGACTATTTCTTCAATAAGAACAGTGGAACTAACAAAGTAGTTCCAACATCCAGCTTCTCTGGAGAATCTTGAAAACTGGTCAGATTGTGAATATGAGCGTGAAAATAATGCAAAGTATTGTGTTGAAGTTTTCCTTAAAAACAACGAACACAGGAAACTTCAAAAGAAAACTCAGGGTTGTTCACATCTTAGCATTTTGAATCTGTTTACTTTCCCTTCCCTATTTAATTTACTTTACTATTTAGTGGATCTTGATGAAAAATAACAAGGTTAAAAAACAGATAAAATGTGTATCTAGTGAATTTAAGTGTTTTCACAAGGAGACCGTTGCGTCTCAGCAGAGGTTTGAACTCTTTGAGTGACTTTATATTTTGAAATGCAATAAAAACTTCCTTAAGGATATATTCAGTATTTACACAGAGTCTGGTGCTTCAACAAGAAGATGAGAACCTCACTCTGGAGCTCAAACCTCCACCAACACCCAACTGCTCCATCCAGTCTGCACCAAGTCTCATCACAATCTGGGTTTATCGCCAAGTAGGTTCATACATAGAGATTTGCTGTGGTGCGTTTGTGCATAAATAATACAAATAGAGAGCAGTGTAAAGTATAGAGATTAAATAAATTAGCAATATGAATGATAGATATTTACAATGTGACACATGTAGATAATGTGTGTGTCACTCATGAGAGGCAGTGTCAGAGCAGCTTCCTCCTCATGAACTTTATCTCAGCGGATGATGTGTTTAGTTAAAATCATTAAATTTGAAGAACGACATACGTGACAAAGATTAAATATATTTTATTAACCACTTCACGTTAATCACATCACAAAGGAAAATCACGTCGTGCATCACACGTCACCAGCTGCACATCAGGACTCAAGGTTATGACATCGATCGATATTTATTATCTTCATCACTTCTCTTCAAATATTTAATACAGAAAAATATGTAAAACTATTGGAATATACTTTGCTCATGGGCGTAAAACAAGGAGATACACTGTGGGAGGAAGGGGAAGAAAGAAGGAAGAGTGAAAGAGGAGAGGAAGTAACAGACGGATGGAGGAAGAGAAGAGAGGAGGAAGAGGAGGGAAGAGGAGAGGAAGTAACAGACGGATGGAGGAAAGAAAAGAGGAGGAAGAGGAGGGAAGAGGAGAGGAAGTAACAGACAGATGGAGGAAAGAGAAGGAGGGAGTGAGAGAGGAGAGGAAGTAACAGAGGGGAAAGAAAGAAAAGGCTGTGAACGTTAGCTGAGCTTCAGGCCGAGGCAGAGACCAGCTCGTTCTTCTGGATCTTTCCGTCTCCGTTGATGTCACAGTGGCCGAGCACAGCTTTCCTGAACTGGTCAGGTCTGTGCCACTGATGCTGGGCTGGAGAGGAAGAGGGTGAGAGGTCGGAGGTCAACGCAAAACAAGTTACACATAATACCTTTGACATTTTATTTTCATTAAATACATTGAAGTAAAGGATTTTTATGATTTATTCAAACATCTTGTAGTTTTATCGTCAGCTCCATCATGTCTTTGACAAATCCATCGACCTCAGGACCCTCCAACGCACCCGTCTTACTCTGCACACACACAAAATGTGATCCCTGTAACTGAAAGTAGGCTCCATAGCTACAGTAGTTTAAATGATTTGAACTAGCTGGTGTTTCTTAAGTTCTGGACAATTTAAATTTGGAGCTGAGGAAGGTCAGAGTTCAAACACAGAATGCAATTGTATTCTTGCATATGAATATTGAGAAGCCATGTATTGTGCTATAGATACTGCAGATCAATAGCTTGATCCAGGATCAGTCCTCGTCTGAATTTCAGTCCATTGCGAGATTCAGACTCTTGATGTCCGTCCTCTGTAATTTGACTCAGTGCGACCTCCCACTTGGCAAACGCCTCATCTCTAGTAGAGCATCTGCTTGTTTAGACCCAATCTGAAGTAGTTTCTGCAGCAGAGTAGAAAACTTGAAAAATGCTAAGCTGTACAGTTATGTTTGAGGTACATGTTCCTTCAAGTTTAACTTGGTGTTGTGTCAGTAAATACAAGAATGTGTCACTGACTGCTTAAAGTTTAGTTACTTTCAGACAATTCACTTCTATAAGGACAACGTTTAGTATAGAAGTTTGTTTTCATAATGTTGGCCTTGTACCAAAGATCATCAGTGTTCAGAATCTAACAGTTTAGATCATATTCAAGACAATTCTTCCCAAGATTGTTTAGCACCACTCAAATAACAGTCATAGGCAGCAAGTGTAGTTCAAATATTTTATTGAATTTCTCAAAGATGCCTGAGTCTCCTGAAGAGTCGCCTGTGAACAGAAACACCATTAGCAAGAAAACAAGTCATTTACATTTCACTTGCAAAGAGGTAAATACTGAAGTGAACTTACATGTAGTCAAACTCAATGAAGTCACTAACGTGCCACTCGCTGCTGCCATCCAGGATGGTTTGGTGCCACCGTATAAGTTGGTCTGAAATTTCTAGGCCCAACATTCACTTCAGGGTAAGTGGGCAACTCCTCATATGGGTGAAAGCGACATCATGGAAAGCGCAAAGTCCCACATGTCATCTGTGCTTGGAGTTCAAGCTTCTTCTGGGGCTTCGGCTGGTAGCTCGACTGCTGCTGGGGCTGGGGCAGGCGCTCGGCGGCTGCTGGGGCTTGGGCAGGTGGCTCGGCGGCTGCTGGGGCTTGGGCTGGTAGCTCGGCGGCTGCTGGGGCCTGGGGTAGCTCGGCGAGCTGCTGGGGCCTGGGCTGGTAGCTCGCGGCTGCTGGGGCCTGGGCTTGTAGCTCGGCGGCTGCTGGGGCTTGGGCAGGTGGCTCGACGGCTGCTGGGGCGCGGAAGGCTCGATGGCTGCTGGGGCTTGGGCAGGTAGCTCGGCGGCTGCTGGGGCTTGGGCTGGTGGCTCGGCGGCTGCTGGGGCCTGGGCTGGTAGCTCGACGGCTGCTGGGGCCTGGGCTGGTAGCTCGACGGCTGCTGGGGCTTGGGCTGGTAGCTCGATGGCTGCTGGGGCTTGTAGCTCGGCGGCTGCTGGGGCTTGGGCTGGTAGCTCGACGGCTGCTGGGGCGGCTGGTAGCTCGGCGGCTGCTGGGGCCTGGGCTGGTAGCTCGACGGCTGCTGGGGCTTGGGCTGGTAGCTCGGCTGCTGGGGCTTGGGCTGGTAGCTCGGCGGCTGCTGGGGCTTGGGCTGGTAGCTCGGCGGCTGCTGGGGCTTGGGCTGGTAGCTCGAGCTGCTGGGGCTTGGCTGTAGCTCGGCGGCTGCTGGGGCTTGGCGGCTGCTGGGGGGGCTGCTGGCTGCGGTGCTGGGGCTTGCTGGCGAGCTGGGCTGGCTGCTGGGGCTTGGGGCTGGTAGCTCGGCGGCTGCTGGGGCTTCGGCTGGTAGCTCGACGGCTGCTGGGGCCGGCTGGTAGCTCGACGGCTGCTGGGGCTTGGCTCGCGGCTGCTGGGGCTGGTAGCTCGACGGCTGCTGGGGCTTGTTTCTATTATTGGAAACCAAATTCCACATGCCCTTTTTGGTCTGAAGGATAGCTTGGTGACTGGGCTGCATCAGGTTCTCTTTGGGTTTTGAAGGAATTATTGGGTCAGGCCTGTAACTCGAAACACTTCTTTCCTGACTGTTACCATCTATTTGCCTTCCATAATAACCAGTATAACTGCCAGCACCAGCAGGCTCCAGTTCATCAGATGAGCTCTGCGGCTGCTGGGGCCTTGACTGGTCGCTCGACGGCTGCTGGGGCTTCGGCTGGTAGCTCGGCGGCTGCTGGGGCTTCGGCTGGTAGCTCGGCCGCTGCTGGGGCTTGGGCTGGTAGCTCGGCGGCTGCTGGGGCTTCGGCTGGTAGCTCGGCGGCTGCTGGGGCTTGGCTGGTAGCTCGACGGCTGCTGGGGCTTGGGCTGGTAGCTCTGCGGCTGGGGCCTGGCTGGTAGCTCGACGGCTGCTGGGGCTTGGGCTGGTAGCTCGACGGCTGCTGGGGCCTGGGCTGGTAGCTCGACGGCTGCTGGGGCTTGGGCTGGTAGCTCGACGGCTGCTGGGGCTTGTTTCTATTATTGGAAACCAAATTCCACATGCCCTTTTTGGTCTGAAGGATAGCTTGGTGACTGGGCTGCATCAGGTTCTCTTTGGGTTTTGAAGGAATTATTGGGTCAGGCCTGTAACTCGAAACACTTCTTTCCTGACTGTTACCATCTATTTGCCTTCCATAATAACCAGTATAACTGCCAGCACCAGCAGGCTCCAGTTCATCAGATGAGCTCGACGGCTGCTGGGGCCTGGGCTGGTAGCTCGACGGCTGCTGGGGCTTCGGAAGGTAGCTCGATGGCCTGGGGCTTGTAGCTCGGCGGCTGCTGGGGCTTGTAGCTCGACGGCTGCTGGGGCTGGTAGCTTGACGGCTGCTGGGGCCTGGGCTGGTAGCTCGACGGCGCATAGTCTGTCATTATTCCAGGACTTGAAACTTCACCTAACTGAAATGCGGTTCCATTATTGGGAGATAAATTCCACATGCCCTTTTTGGTCTGAAGGATAGCTTGGTGACTGGGCTGCATCAGGTTCTCTTTTGGTTTTGAAGGAATTATTGGGTCAGGCCTGTAACTAGAAACACTTCTTTCCTGACTGTTACCATCTACTTGCCTTCCATAATAACCAGTATCACCGCCAGCACCAGCAGGCTCCTGTTCATCAGATGAGCCACCTTCAGGGTAACTGGGTCCAGAGCCACCTTGAGATCCATCAGCCTGTGCAGAGCTCTCGTAACTGGAAGAGGCTAAACCTGGATTTTGGTCTCCGAGCAAAGCACTGGGTGACTTAAGTGCGGTGCAACTCCACTGGAGCCTCCACTTCTGTAGCTCAGAGCTGGAGAGATACAACATGTCAGTATTTAAGAAATAACCAGAACTGGACCTGAGGTTTGTGTAGAATAATTCACTTACCCTCAGCATGTGGCCCAAAGGCTAAGAGTGAGAGCAAGAGCACCCTGGGAAGCAGATCATTTCACATGTGAACTATAGAAAACCAACTGTACAGACAATGAACTTTCAAGACTTAACAAAACAAATTGATCGTACCTCACACAAAGTCCAGAAGCCATTTCTGAAAGCTGAAGCCAAACAACCAACACAACTTGTGCTGCTTGACATCAAACAACAGAAAAGAACTTCCGATTCAGCTTTCTGACACCTGCAGCCAGCGCAGTGCTTTTATCTGCAGGAGCCTGAGCTGCATGAACACTGATGAGATGATTGGACTCAGGTTTGAAGCCTCAGCAGAAAGATCTCTGAAGTGGCTTCATCCGCCTGTTTCAAGGGTCGTGATGAGGCTCGATTCCTCCACCTCTGGGATTTCTGCTGCAACTGAAACATTTCAGATGTTGCGTTGGAGTTTGTCTGTGGAGGACGATGAATGAATCTCCTGACACACAAAGCTCGGACAGACCATGTCGTCATATGTCATACGGACTATTTCTTCAATAAGAACAGTGGAACTAACAAAGTAGTTCCAACATCCAGCTTCTCTGGAGAATCTTGAAAACTGGTCAGATTGTGAATATGAGCGTGAAAATAATGCAAAGTATTGTGTTGAAGTTTTCCTTAAAAACAACGAACACAGGGAACTTCAAAAGAAAACTCCAGGGGTTGTTCACATCTTAGCATTTTGAATTAGTGTATTTTTACATATTTTATTAACCACATCACGTTAATCACATCACAAAGGAAAATCACGTCGTGCATCACAAGTCACCAGCTGCACATCAGGACTCAAGGTTATGACATCTTTCGATATTTATGGTCTTCAAATATTTAATACAGAAAAATATAAAACTGTTGGAATATACTTTGCTCATGGGCGTAAAATAAGGAGATACTGTGGGAGGAAGGGGAAGAAAGGAGGAAGAGTGAAAGAGGAGAGGAAGTAACAGATGGAGGAAAGAAAGAAAAGGCTGTGAACGTTAGCTGAGCTTCAGGCCGAGGCAGAGAGCCAGCTCGTTCTTCTGGATCTTTCCGTCTCCGTTGATGTCACAGTGGCCGAGCACAGCTTTCCTGAACTGGTCCAGGTCTGTGCCACTGATGCTGGGCTGGAGAGGGAAGAGGGGGTGAGAGGTCGGAGGTCAACGCAAAACAAGTTACACATAATACCTTTGACATTTTATTTTCATTAAATACTTTGAAGTAAAAGATTTTAAGATTTATTCAAACATCTTGTGTTTTACCTTCGCCAGCTCCATCATGTCTTTGACAAATCCATCGACCTCAGGACCCTCCAACGCACCCGTCTTACTCTGCACACACACAAAATGTGATCCCTGTAACTGAAAGTAGGCTCCATAGCTACAGTAGTTTAAATGATTTGAACTAGCTGGTGTTTCTTAAGTTCTGGACAATTTAAATTTGGAGCTGAGGGAAAGGTCAGAGTTCAAACACAGAATGCAATTGTATTCTTGCATATGAATATTGAGAAGCCATGTATTGTGCTATAGATACTGCAGATCAATAGCTTGATCCAGGATCAGTCCTCGTCTGATTTTCAGTCCATTGCAGAGATTCAGACTCTTGATGTCCGTCCTCTGTAATTTGACTCAGTGCGACCTCCCACTTGGAAAACGCCTCATCTCTAGTAGAGCATCTGCTTGTTTTAGACCCAATCTGAAGTAGTTTCTGCAGCAGAGTAGAACACTTGAAAAATGCTAAGCTGTACAGTTATGTTTGAGGTACATGTTCCTTCACAAGTTTAACTTCGTGTTGTGTCAGTAAATACAAGAATGTGTCACTGACTGCTTAAAGTTTAGTTAGTTTCAGACAATTCACTTCTATAAGTGTAATGGGGTCAATCCTTACTAAAAAGCTTTAGCTAAAACAGGTTAGTTTTAGCAGTGTTACTTTACCAGTTATGCTTACATGTCATTGTAGATATAAAATCACAGCTCTAATTAACCTGACAGGATGGCGATGCCTATAGGATGAGGGGAGTTGGCGAAGTTTATTTAGGGACACCGTGGTCGGCTCTCCCTCTCGCTCTCTCTGCACTGCCGGTCCTGTGAGGAAGTGTAGCGTGGGCGCAGCAGGTGTGGACGCCAATTGTTTGTTGCGAGCCCAGCGTACAGCTGTGTGTGTGTGTGGCGCCCGTGTGTGTGAGACGGCATCAGCGTCGCCATACAGGCACGCTGTAATAATCTCCAGTCAGCGTGTACACACAAACTAATGGGAACGATACTTTACTTGTCAAGACAATAAGGACGGCGTGGGTCTCTGCTTTATTTTAATGAATTGAAGGGCTGCCTACAGGCAGAATATTTACGGTCACTGTTTTTTCCCACATTTAGATTTCATGGCCTTGTTTAGATTTAGTTTCTTTCTGATTAATTGGTTTGATTTCTGGTTTGTTTGTTCATTTTATTCTGTTCTTTGTTCTATGGGTAATGTGCAATCCTGGTTTAATGGCTTGAATATTGGTGAGTTATTGGCTCCGTAAACAAGAGGCCCTCTGTTATTTCAGTGTATAATATCGCTTGCAGTGATAATCCACTGGTGCAATCACACCAGTATTGGGATTCTTAAAGTGTGCTGTGTTTGTTTTATGCGTGATATTTGAGCTTTGTTAAAATGGGTCTGGAGCCTTTAATTTCTCTCTTTTTAATCTGTTATTTATATCAAGTATAGGCCAGTACTCTCTACATTGCACATGATCCTGTGCTGTTTGATCAGTCTTTTTAAATCCTTTGTCCAACTTGAATAAATTGTCTATTTCTGGAATTATCAGCCTCCCGTCGCGTTTATTCTGGATATATGTGGTGAACCCAATTGGCATTCAACTGTTGCACTAAACTTTTAACCACTACATAAGGAGAACGTTTAGTATAGATGTTTGTTTTCATAATGTTGGCCTTGTACCAAAGATCATCAGTGTTCAGAATCTAACAGTTTAGATCATATTCCAGAATATTCTTCCCAAGATTGTTTAGCACCACTCAAATAACAGTCATAGGCAGCAAGTGTAGTTCAAATATTTTATTGAATTTCTCAAAGATGCCCGAGTCTCCTGAAGAGTCGCCTGTGAACAGAAACACCATTAGCAAGAAAACAAGTCATTTACATTCACTTGCAAAGAGGTAAACACTGAAGTGAACTTACATGTAGTCAAACTCAATGAAGTCACTAACGTGCCACTCGCTGCTGCCATCCAGGATGGTTTGGTGCCACCATATAAGTTGGTCTGAAATTTCTAGGCCCAACATTCACTTCAGGGTAAGTGGGCAACTCCTCATATGGGTCAAAAGCAACATCATGGGAAAGAGCAAAGTCCCACAGGTCATCTGTGCTTGGAGTTCAGGCTTCTTCTGGGGCTTGGGCTGGTAGCTCGACGGCTGCTGGGGCTTGGGCTTGTAGCTCGGCTGCTGGGGCTTGGGCCGGTAGCTCGGCGGCTGCTGGGGCTTGGGCCGGTAGCTCGGCGGCTGCTGGGGCTTGGGCTGGTAGCTCGGCGGCTGCTGGGGCTTGGGCTGGTAGCTCGACGGAGAGGAAGTAACAGATGGAGGAAAGAAAAGAGGAGGAAGAGGAGGGAAGAGGAGAGGAAGTAACAGACAGATGGAGGAAAGAAAAGAGGAGGAAGAGGAGGGAAGAGGAGAGGAAGTAACAGACAGATGGAGAAAGAGGAGGAAGAGTAGGGAAGAGGAGAGGAAGTAACAGACAGATGGAGGAAAGAAAAGAGGAGGAAGAGGAGAGGAAGTAACAGACAGATGGAGGAAAGAAAAGAGGAGGAAGAGGAGGGAAGAGGAGAGGAAGTAACAGACAGATGGAGGAAAGAAAAGAGGAGGAAGAGGAGGGAAGAGGAGAGGAAGTAACAGACAGATGGAGAAAGAGAAGGAGGAAGAGGAGGGAAGAGGAGAGGAAGTAACAGACAGATGGAGGAAAGAGAAGGAGGAAGAGTGAAAGAGGAGAGGAAGTAACAGACAGATGGAGGAAAGAAAAGAGGAGGAGGAAGAGTAGGGAAGAGGAGAGGAAGTAACAGAGAGATGGAGGAAAGAAAGAAAAGGCTGTGAACGTTAGCTGAGCTTCAGGCCGAGGCAGAGAGCCAGCTCGTTCTTCTGGATCTTTCCGTCTCCGTTGATGTCACAGTGGCGAGCACAGCTTTCCTGAACTGGTCCAGGTCTGTGCCACTGATGCTGGGCTGGAGAGGAAGGGGGTGAGGTCGGAGGTCAACGCAAAACAAGTTACACATAATACCTTTGACATTTTATTTTCATTAAATACTTTGAAGTAAAAGTTCTAAAGATTTTTTGATTTATTCAAACATCTTGTAGTTTTACCTTCGCCAGCTCCATCATGTCTTTGACAAATCCATCGACCTCAGGACCCTCCAACGCACCCGTCTTACTCTGCACACACAAAATGTGATCCCTGTAACTGAAAGTAGGCTCCATAGCTACAGTAGTTTAAATGATTTGAACTAGCTGGTGTTTCTTAAGTTCTGGACAATTTAAATTTGGAGCTGAGGGAAAGGTCAGAGTTCAAACACAGAATGCAATTGTATTCTTGCATATGAATATTGAGAAGCCATGTATTGTGCTATAGATACTGCAGATCAATAGCTTGATCCAGGATCAGTCCTCGTCTGATTTTCAGTCCATTGCAGAGATTCAGACTCTTGATGTCCGTCCTCTGTAATTTGACTCAGTGCGACCTCCCACTTGGCAAAATCTCATCTCTAGTAGAGCATCTGCTTGTTTTAGACCCAATCTGAAGTAGTTTCTGCAGCAGAGTAGAACACTTGAAAAATGCTAAGCTGTACAGTTATGTTTGAGGTACATGTTCCTTCAAGTTTAACTTGGTGTTGTGTCAGTAAATACAAGAATGTGTCACTGACTGCTTAAAGTTTAGTTACTTCATACAATTCACTTCTATAAGGAGAATGTTTAGTATAGAAGTTTGTTTTCATAATGTTGGCCTTGTACCAAAGATCATCAGTGTTCAGAATCTAACAGTTTAGATCATATTCAAGACAATTCTTCCCAAGATTGTTTAGCACCACTCAAATAACAGTCATAGGCAGCAAGTGTAGTTCAAATATTTTATTGAATTTCTCAAAGATGCCCAATCTCCTGAAGAGTCGCCTGTGAACAGAAACACCATTAGCAAGAAAACAAGTCATTTACATTTCACTTGCAAAGAGGTAAACACTGATGTGAACTTACATGTAGTCAAACTCAATGAAGTCACTAACGTGCCACTCGCTGCTGCCATCCAGGATGGTTTGGTGCCACCATATAAGTTGGTCTGAAATTTCTAGGCCCAACATTCACTTCAGGGTAAGTGGGCAACTCCTCATATGGGTGAAAAGCGACATCATGGGAAAGCGCAAAGTCCCACATGTCATCTGTGCTTGGAGTTCCAGGCTTCTTCTGGGGCTTCGGCTGGTAGCTCGACTGCTGCTGGGGCTTGGGCTGGTAGCTCGACGGCTGCTGGGGCTTGGGCTGGTAGCTCGACGGCTGCTGGGGCTTGGGCTGGTAGCTCGGCGGCTGCTGGGGCTTGGGCTGGTAGCTCGGCGGCTGCTGGGGCTTGGGCTGGTAGCTCGGCGGCTGCTGGGGCTTCGGCTGGTAGCTCGGCGGCTGCTGGGGCTTGGCTGGTAGCTAGACGGCTGCTGGGGCTTGGCTGGTAGCTAGGCGGCTGCTGGGGCTTGGGCAGGTAGCTCGACGGCTGCTGGGGCCTGGGCTGGTAGCTCGGCGGCTGCTGGGGCTTGGGCTGGTAGCTCGACGGCTGCTGGGGTTTGGGCTGGTAGCTCGACGGCTGCTGGGGCCTGGGCTGGTAGCTCGGCGGCTGCTGGGGCTTGGGCAGGTAGCTCGGCGGCTGCTGGGGCTTGGGCTGGTAGCTCGACGGCTGCTGGGGCCTGGGCTGGTAGCTCGATGGCTGCTGGGGCCTGGGCTGGTAGCTCGGCGGCTGCTGGGGCTTGGGCTGGTAGCTCGGCGGCTGCTGGGGCTTGGGCTGGTAGCTCGGCGGCTGCTGGGGCCTGGGCTGGTAGCTCGGCGGCTGCTGGGGCCTGGGCTGGTAGCTCGACGGCTGCTGGGGCCTGGGCTGGTAGCTCGACGGCTGCTGGGGCTGGTAGCTCGACGGCTGCTGGGGCTTGGGCTGGTAGCTCGACGGCTGCTGGGGCTTGGGCTGGTAGCTCGACGGCTGCTGGGGCTTGGGCTGGTAGCTCGACGGCTGCTGGGGCTTGGGCTGGTAGCTCGACGGCTGCTGGGGCCTGGGCTGGTAGCTCGACGGCTGCTGGGGCCTGGGCTGGTAGCTCGACGGCTGCTGGGGTTTGGGCTGGTAGCTCGGCGGCTGCTGGGGCTTGGGCTGGTAGCTCGGCGGCTGCTGGGGCTTGGGCTGGTAGCTCGGCGGCTGCTGGGGCTTGGGCTGGTAGCTCGGCGGCTGCTGGGGTTTGGGCTGGTAGCTCGACGGCTGCTGGGGCTTGGGCTGGTAGCTCGACGGCTGCTGGGGCTTGGGCTGGTAGCTCGACGGCTGCTGGGGCTTGGGCTGGTAGCTCGACGGCTGCTGGGGCTTGGGCTGGTAGCTCGACGGCTGCTGGGGCTTGGGCTGGTAGCTCGACGGCTGCTGGGGCTTGGGCTGGTAGCTCGACGGCTGCTGGGGCTTGGGCTGGTAGCTCGACGGCTGCTGGGGCTTGGGCTGGTAGCTCGACGGCTGCTGGGGCTTGGGATGGTCGCTCGACGGCGCATAGTCTATCATTATTCCAGAACTTGAAACTGTGCCTAACTGAAATGTGTTTCCATTATTGGGAAATAAATTCCACATGCCCTTTTTGGTCTGAAGGATAGCTTGGTGACTGGGCTGCATCAGGTTCTCTTTGGGTTTTGAAGGAATTATTGGGTCAGGCCTATAACTAGAAACACTTCTTTCCTGACTGTTACCATCTACTTGCCTTCCATAATAACCAGTATAACTGCCAGCACCAGCAGGCTCCAGTTCATCAGATGAGCCACCTTCAGGGTAACTGGGTCCAGAGCCACCTTGAGATCCATCAGCCTGTGCAGAGCTCTCGTAACTGGAAGAGGCTAAACCTGGATTTTGGTCTCCGAGCAAAGCACTGGGTGACTTAAAGTACGGTGCAACTCCACTGGAGCCTCCACTTCTGTAGCTCAGAGCTGGAGAGATACAACATGTTAGTATTTAAGAAATAACCAGAACTGGACCTGAGGTTTGTGTAGAATAATTCACTTACCCTCAGCATGTGGCCCAAAGGCTAAGAGTGAGAGCAAGAGCACCCTGGGAAGCAGATCATTTCACATGTGAACTAAAGAAAACCAACTTGGTACAGACAATGAACTTTCAAGACTTAACAAAACAAATGGATCGTACCTCACACAAAGTCCAGAAGCCATTTCTGAAAGCTGAAGCCAAACAACCAACACAACTTGTGCTGCTTGACATCAAACAACAGAAAAAGAAACTTCCGATTCAGCTTTCTGACGCCTGCAGCCAGCGCAGTGCTTTTATCTGCAGGAGCCTGAGCTGCATGAACACTGATGAGATGATTGGACTCAGGTTTGAAGCCTCAGCAGAAAGATCTCTGAAGTGGCTTCATCCGCCTGTTTCAAGGGTCGTGATGAGGCTCGATTCCTCCACCTCTGGGATTTCTGCTGCAACTGAAACATTTCAGATGTTGCGTTGGAGTTTGTCTGTGGAGGACGATGAATGAATCTCCTGACACACAAAGCTCGGACAGAGCATGTCGTCATATGTCATACGGACTATTTCTTCAATAAGAACAGTGGAACTAACAAAGTAGTTCCAACATCCAGCTTCTCTGGAGAATCTTGAAAACTGGTCAGATTGTGAATATGAGTGTGAAAATAATGCAAAGTATTGTGTTGAAGTTTTCCTTAAAGACAACGAACACAGGAAACTTCAAAAGAAAACTCCAGGGGTTGTTCACATCTTAGTATTTTGAATTTGTGTATTTTTACTTTCCCTTCCCTATTTAATTTATTTTACTATTTAGTGGATCTTGATGAAAAATAACAAGGTTAAAAAACAGATAAAATGTGTATCTCGTGAATTTAAGTGTTTTCACAAGGAGACCGTTGCGTCTCAGCAGAGGTTTGAACTCTTTGAGTGACTTTATATTTTGAAATGCAATAAAAACTTCCTTAAGGATATATTCAGTATTTACAGAGTCTGGTGCTTCCACAAGAAGATGAGAACCTCACTCAGAAGCTCAAACCTCCACCAACACCCAACTGCTCCATCCAGTCTGCACCAAGTCTCATCACAATCTGGGTTTATCGCCAAGTAGGTTCATACATAGAGATTTGCTGTGGTGCGTTTGTGCATAAATAATACAAAGAGAGCAGTGTAAAGTATATAGAGATTATAGAAATTAGCAATATGAATGATAGATATTTACAATGTGACACATGTAGATAATGTGTGTCACACTCATGAGGTGCAGTGTCAGAGCAGCTTCCTCCTCATGAACTTTATCTCAGTGGATGATGTGTTTAGTTAAAAGCATTAAATTTGAAGAACGACATACGTGACAAAGATTAAATATATTTTATTAACCACATCACGTTAATCACATCACAAAGGAAAATCACGTCGTGCATCACACGTCACCAGCTGCACATCAGGACTCAAGGTTATGACATCGATCGATATTAATTATCATGACTTCTCTTCAAATATTTAATACAGAAAAATATGTAAAACTATTGGAATATACTTTGCTCATGGGCTTAAAATAAGGAGATACACTGTGGGAGGAAGGGGAAGAAAGGAGGAAGAGTGAAAGAGGAGAGGAAGTAACAGACAAGATGGAGGAAAGAAAGAAAAGGCTGTGAACGTTAGCTGAGCTTCAGGCCGAGGCAGAGAGCCAGCTCGTTCTTCTGGATCTTTCCGTCTCCGTTGATGTCACAGTGGCCGAGCACAGCTTTCCTGAACTGGTCCAGGTCTGTGCCACTGATGCTGGGCTGGAGAGGGAAGAGGGGGTGAGAGGTCGGAGGTCAACGCAAAACAAGTTACACATAATACCTTTGACATTTTATTTTCATTAAATACTTTGAAGTAAAAGTTCTAAATATTTATTCAAACATCTTGTAGTTTTACCTTCGCCAGCTCCATCATGTCTTTGACAAATCCATCGACCTCAGGACCCTCCAACGCACCCGTCTTACTCTGCACACACACAAAATGTGATCCCTGTAACTGAAAGTAGGCTCCATAGCTACAGTAGTTTAAATGATTTGAACTAGCTGGTGTTTCTTAAGTTGTGGACAATTTAAATTTGGAGCTGAGGGAAAGGTCAGAGTTCAAACACAGAATGCAATTGTATTCTTGCATACGAATATTGAGAAGCCATGTATTGTGCTATAGATACTGCAGATCAATAGCTTGATCCAGGATCAGTCCTCGTCTGATTTTCAGTCCATTGCAGAGATTCAGACTCTTGATGTCCGTCCTCTGTAATTTGACTCAGTGCGACCTCCCACTTGGCAAAACGCCTCATCTCTAGTAGAGCATCTGCTTGTTTTAGACCCAATCTGAAGTAGTTTCTGCAGCAGAGTAGAACACTTGAAAAATGCTAAGCTGTACAGTTATGTTTGAGGTACATGTTCCTTCAAGTTTAACTTGGTGTTGTGTCAGTAAATACAAGAATGTGTCACTGACTGCTTAAAGTTTAGTTACTTTCAGACAATTCACTTCTATAAGGACAACGTTTAGTATAGAAGTTTGTTTTCATAATGTTAGCCTTGTACCAAAGATCATCTGTGTTCAGAATCTAACAGTTTAGATCATATTCAAGACAATTCTTCCCAAGATTGTTTAGCACCACTCAAATAACAGTCATAGGCAGCAAGTGTAGTTCAAATATTTTATTGAATTTCTCAAAGATGCCTGAGTCTCCTGAAGAGTCGCCTGTGAACAGAAACACCATTAGCAAGAAAACAAGTCATTTACATTCACTTGCAAAGAGGTAAACACTGAAGTGAACTTACATGTAGTCAAACTCAATGAAGTCACTAACGTGCCACTCGCTGCTGCCATCCAGGATGGTTTGGTGCCACCATATAAGTTGGTCTGAAATTTCTAGGCCCAACATTCACTTCAGGGTAAGTGGGCAACTCCTCATATGGGTCAAAAGCAACATCATGGGAAAGAGCAAAGTCCCACATGTCATCTGTGCTTGGAGTTCCAGGCTTCTTCTGGGGCTTGGGCTGGTAGCTCGACGGCTGCTGGGGCTTGGGCCGGTAGCTCGACGGCTGCTGGGGCTTGGGCTGGTAGCTCGACAGCTGCTGGGGCTTCGGCTGGTAGCTCGACGGCTGCTGGGGCCTGGGCTGGTAGCTCGGCGGCTGCTGGGGCTTGGGCTGGTAGCTCGGCGGCTGCTGGGGCCGGCTGGTAGCTCGGCGGCTGCTGGGGCTTCGGCTGGTAGCTCGGCGGCTGCTGGGGCTTGGCTGGTAGCTCGGCGGCTGCTGGGGCTGGTAGCTCGACGGCTGCTGGGGCTTGGGCTGGTAGCTCGACGGCTGCTGGGGCATGTAGCTCGACGGCTGCTGGGGCTTGGGCTGGTAGCTCGACGGCTGCTGGGGCTTGTAGCTCGGCGGCTGCTGGGGCTTGGGCTGGTAGCTCGACGGCTGCTGGGGCTTGGGCTGGTAGCTCGGCGGCTGCTGGGGCTTGGGCTGGTAGCTCGGCGGCTGCTGGGGCTTGTAGCTCGGCGGCTGCTGGGGCTTGGGCTGGTCGCTCGACGGCTGCTGGGGCTTGGGCTGGTAGCTCGGCGGCTGCTGGGGCTTGGGCTGGTAGCTCGGCCGCACTAGTCTGTCATTATTCAGGACTTGAGGCTTCGCCTAACTGAATGCGTTTCTTATTGGAAACAAATTCCACATGCCCTTTTGGTCTGAAGGATAGCTTGGTGACTTGGCTGCATCAGGTTCTCTTTGGGTTTTGAAGGATATTGGGTCAGGCCTGTAACTAGAAACACTTCTTCCTGACTGTTACCATCTACTTGCCTTCCATAATAACCAGTATAACTGCCAGCACCAGCGGCTCCAGTTCATCAGATGAGCTCGGCGGCTGCTTGGGCTTGGGCTGGTAGCTCGACAGCTGCTGGGGCTTGGGCTGGTAGCTCGATGGCTGCTGGGGCCTGGGCAGATAGCTCGGCGGCTGCTGGGGCTTCGGCTGGTAGCTCGGCGGCTGCTGGGGCTTCGGCTGGTAGCTCGGCTGCTGGGGCTTGGCTGGTAGCTCGACGGCTGCTGGGGCTTGGGCTGGTAGCTCGACGGCTGCTGGGGCTTGGGCTGGTAGCTCGACGGCTGCTGGGGCTTGGGCTGGTAGCTCGACGGCTGCTGTGGCTTGGGCTGGTAGCTCGACGGCTGCTGGGGCTGGTTTCATTATTGGAAACAAATTCCACATGCCCTTTTTGGTCTGAAGGATAGCTTGGTGACTTGGCTGCATCAGGTTCTCTTTGGGTTTTGAAGGAATTATTGGGTCAGGCCTGTAACTAGAAACACTTCTTTCCTGACTGTTACCATCTACTTGCCTTCCATAATAGTATGACTGCCAGCACCAGCAGGCTCGTTCATCAGATGAGCTCGGCGGCTGCTTGGGCCTGGTGGTAGCTCGGCGGCTGCTGGGGCTTGGGCTGGTAGCTCGGCGGCTGCTGGGGCTTGGGCTGGTAGCTCGGCGGCTGCTGGGGCCGGCTGGTAGCTCGGCGGCTGCTGGGGCCTGGGCTGGTAGCTCGGCGGCTGCTGGGGCTTCGGCTGGTAGCTCGACGGCTGCTGGGGCTTGGGCTGGTAGCTCGACGGCTGCTGGGGCTTGGGCTGGTAGCTCGACGGCTGCTGGGGCTTGGGCTGGTAGCTCGACGGCTGCTGGGGCTTGGGCTGGTAGCTCGACGGCGCATAGTCTGTCATTATTCCAGGACTTGAAACTTCGCCTAACTGAAATGCGGTTCCATTATTGGGAGATAAATTCCACATGCCCTTTTTGGTCTGAAGGATAGCTTGGTGACTGGGCTGCATCAGGTTCTCTTTGGGTTTTGAAGGAATTATTGGGTCAGGCCTGTAACTAGAAACACTTCTTTCCTGACTGTTACCATCTACTTGCCTTCCATAATAACCAGTATCACCGCCAGCACCAGCAGGCTCCAGTTCATCAGATGAGCCACCTTCAGGGTAACTGGGTCCAGAGCCACCTTGAGATCCATCAGCCTGTGCAGAGCTCTCGTAACTGGAAGAGGCTAAACCTGGATTTTGGTCTCCGAGCAAAGCACTGGGTGACTTAAAGTACGGTGCAACTCCACTGGAGCCTCCACTTCTGTAGCTCAGAGCTGGAGAGATACAACATGTTAGTATTTAAGAAATAACCAGAACTGGACCTGAGGTTTGTGTAGAATAATTCACTTACCCTCAGCATGTGGCCCAAAGGCTAAGAGTGAGAGCAAGAGCACCCTGGGAAGCAGATCATTTCACATGTGAACTAAAGAAAACCAACTTGGTACAGACAATGAACTTTCAAGACTTAACAAAACAAATGGATCGTACCTCACACAAAGTCCAGAAGCCATTTTTGAAAGCTGAAGCCAAACAACCAACACAACTTGTGCTGCTTGACATCAAACAACAGAAAAAGAAACTTCCGATTCAGCTTTCTGACACCTGCAGCCAGCGCAGTGCTTTTATCTGCAGGAGCCTGAGCTGCATGAACACTGATGAGATGATTGGACTCAGGTTTGAAGCCTCAGCAGAAAGATCTCTGAAGTGGCTTCATCCGCCTGTTTCAAGGGTCGTGATGAGGCTCGATTCCTCCACCTCTGGGATTTCTGCTGCAACTGAAACATTTCAGATGTTGCGTTGGAGTTTGTCTGTGGAGGACGATGAATGAATCTCCTGACACACAAAGCTCGGACAGAGCATGTCGTCATATGTCATACGGACTATTTCTTCAATAAGAACAGTGGAACTAACAAAGTAGTTCCAACATCCAGCTTCTCTGGAGAATCTTGAAAACTGGTCAGATTGTGAATATGAGCGTGAAAATAATGCAAAGTATTGTGTTGAAGTTTTCCTTAAAAACAACGAACACAGGAAACTTCAAAAGAAAACTCCAGGGGTTGTTCACATCTTAGCATTTTGAATCTGTGTATTTTTACTTTCCCTTCCCTATTTAATTTATTTTACTATTTAGTGGATCTTGATGAAAAATAACAAGGTTAAAAAACAGATAAAATGTGTATCTAGTGAATTTAAGTGTTTTCACAAGGAGACCGTTGCGTCTCAGCAGAGGTTTGAACTCTTTGAGTGACTTTATATTTTGAAATGCAATAAAAACTTCCTTAAGGATATATTCAGTATTTACACAGAGTCTGGTGCTTCAACAAGAAGATGAGAACCTCACTCTGGAGCTCAAACCTCCACCAACACCCAACTGCTCCATCCAGTCTGCACCAAGTCTCATCACAATCTGGGTTTATCGCCAAGTAGGTTCATACATAGAGATTTGCTGTGGTGCGTTTGTGCATAAATAATACAAATAGAGAGCAGTGTAAAGTATATAGAGATGAAAGAAATTAGCAATATGAATGATAGATATTTACAATGTGACACATGTAGATAATGTGTGTCACACTCATGAGGTGCAGTGTCGGAGCAGCTTCCTCCTCATGAACTTTATCTCAGTGGATGATGTGTTTAGTTAAAATCATTAAATTTGAAAAACGACATACGTGACAAAGATTAAATATATTTTATTAACCACATCACGTTAATCACATCACAAAGGAAAATCAGGTCGTGCATCACAAGTCACCAGCTGCACATCAGGACTCAAGGTTATGACATCGATCGATATTAATTATCATGACTTCTCTTCAAATATTTATTACAGAAAAATATGTAAAACTATTGGAATATACTTTGCTCATGGGCGTAAAATAAGGAGATACACTGTGGGAGGAAGGGGAAGAAAGGAGAAAGAGTGAAAGAGGAGAGGAAGTAACAGATGGAGGAAAGAAAAGAGGAGGAAGAGTAGGGAAGAGGAGAGGAAGTAACAGACAGATGGAGGAAAGAAAAGAGGAGGAAGAGGAGGGAAGAGGAGAGGAAGTAACAGACAGATGGAGGAAAGAGAAGGAGGAAGAGTAGGGAAGAGGAGAGGAAGTAACAGACAGATGGAGGAAAGAAAAGAGGAGGTTAGAGGAGGGAAGAGGAGAGGAAGTAACAGACAGATGGAGGAAAGAAAGAAAAGGCTGTGAACGTTAGCTGAGCTTCAGGCCGAGGCAGAGAGCCAGCTCGTTCTTCTGGATCTTTCCGTCTCCGTTGATGTCACAGTGGCCGAGCACAGCTTTCCTGAACTGGTCCAGGTCTGTGCCACTGATGCTGGGCTGGAGAGGGAAGAGGGGGTGAGAGGTCGGAGGTCAACGCAAAACAAGTTACACATAATACCTTTGACATTTTATTTTCATTAAATACTTTGAAGTAAAGGATTTTTATGATTTATTCAAACATCTTGTAGTTTTACCTTCGCCAGCTCCATCATGTCTTTGACAAATCCATCGACCTCAGGACCCTCCAACGCACCCGTCTTACTCTGCACACACACAAAATGTGATCCCTGTAACTGAAAGTAGGCTCCATAGCTACAGTAGTTTAAATGATTTGAACTAGCTGGTGTTTCTTAAGTTCTGGACAATTTAAATTTGGAGCTGAGGGAAAGGTCAGAGTTCAAACACAGAATGCAATTGTATTCTTGCATATGAATATTGAGAAGCCATGTATTGTGCTATAGATACTGCAGATCAATAGCTTGATCTAGGATCAGTCCTCGTCTGATTTTCAGTCCATTGCAGAGATTCAGACTCTTGATGTCCGTCCTCTGTAATTTGACTCAGTGCGACCTCCCACTTGGCAAAACGCCTCATCTCTAGTAGAGCATCTGCTTGTTTTAGACCCAATCTGAAGTAGTTTCTGCAGCAGAGTAGAACACTTGAAAAATGCTAAGCTGTACAGTTATGTTTGAGGTACATGTTCCTTCAAGTTTAACTTGGTGTTGTGTCAGTAAATACAAGAATGTGTCACTGACTGCTTAAAGTTTAGTTACTTTCAGACAATTCACTTCTATAAGGAAAACGTTTAGTATAGAAGTTTGTTTTCATAATGTTGGCCTTGTACCAAAGATCATCTGTGTTCAGAATCTAACAGTTTAGATCATATTCAAGACAATTCTTCCCAAGATTGTTTAGCACCACTCAAATAACAGTCATAGGCAGCAAGTGTAGTTCAAATATTTTATTGAATTTCTCAAAGATGCCTGAGTCTCCTGAAGAGTCGCCTGTGAACAGAAACACCATTAGCAAGAAAACAAGTCATTTACATTCACTTGCAAAGAGGTAAACACTGAAGTGAACTTACATGTAGTCAAACTCAATGAAGTCACTAACGTGCCACTCGCTGCTGCCATCCAGGATGGTTTGGTGCCACCGTATAAGTTGGTCTGAAATTTCTAGGCCCAACATTCACTTCAGGGTAAGTGGGCAACTCCTCATATGGGTGAAAAGCGACATCATGGGAAAGCGCAAAGTCCCACATGTCATCTGTGCTTGGAGTTCCAGGCTTCTTCTGGGGCTTGGGCTGGTAGCTCGACGGCTGCTGGGGCTTGGGCTGGTAGCTCGACGGCTGCTGGGGCTTGGGCTGGTAGCTCGACGGCTGCTGGGGCTTGGGCAGATAGCTCGACGGCTGCTGGGGCTTGGGAAGGTAGCTCGGCGGCTGCTGGGGCCGGAAGGTAGCTCGGCGGCTGCTGGGGCTTCGAGTAGCTCGGCGGCTGCTGGGGCTTGGGCTGGTAGCTCGACGGCTGCTGGGGCTTCGGCTGGTAGCTCGACGGCTGCTGGGGCTTGGGCTGGTAGCTCGACGGCTGCTGGGGCTTCGGCTGGTAGCTCGGCGGCTGCTGGGGCTTGGCTGGTAGCTCGGCGGCTGCTGGGGCTTGGGCTGGTAGCTCGGCGGCTGCTGGGGCTTGTAGCTCGGCGGCTGCTGGGGCCTGGGCTGGTAGCTCGGCGGCTGCTGGGGCTTGGGCTGGTAGCTCGACGGCTGCTGGGGCTTGTAGCTCGACGGCTGCTGGGGCTTGGGCTGGTAGCTCGGCGGCTGCTGGGGCCTGGGCTGGTAGCTCGGCTGCTGGGGCCTGGGCTGGTAGCTCGCGGCTGCTGGGGCCTGGGCTGGTAGCTCGGCGGCTGGGGCCTGGGCTGGTAGCTCGGCGGCTGCTGGGGCTTGGGCTGGTAGCTCGCGGCTGCTGGGGCTTGGGCTGGTACTCGGCTGCTGGGGCTGGTAGCTCGACGGCTGCTGGGGCTTGTAGCTCGACGGCTGCTGGGGCTTGTAGCTCGACGGCTGCTGGGGCTTGTAGCTCGACGGCTGCTGGGGCTTGGCTGGTAGCTCGATGGCTGCTGGGGCTTGGGCTGGTAGCTCGGCGGCTGCTGGGGCTTGGGCAGGTAGCTCGGCTGCTGGGGCTTGGGCTGGTAGCTCGGCGGCTGCTGGGGCTTGGGCTGGTCGCTCGATGGCTGCTGGGGCTTGGGCTGGTAGCTCGGCGGCTGCTGGGGCTTGGCTGGTACGGCATAGTCTGTTTATAGACTGAAACGCTACTGACTCATTATTGAAACAATCATGCCTTTTGGTCTGAAGGATAGCTTGGTGACTTGGCTGCATCAGGTTCTCTTTGGGTTTTGAAGGATTATTGGGTCAGGCCTGTAACTGAAACCGTCTTTCCTGACTGTTACCATCTACTGCCTTCATAATAACAGATAACTGCCAGCACCAGCAGGCTCAGTTCATCAGATGAGCTCGACGGCTGCTTGGCTTGGGCTGGTAGCTCGACAGCTGCTGGGGCTTGGGCTGGTAGCTCGATGGCTGCTGGGGCTTCGGCTGGTAGCTCGGCGGCTGCTGGGGCTTCGGCTGGTAGCTCGGCGGCTGCTGGGGCTTCGGCTGGTAGCTCGGCGGCTGCTGGGGCCGGCTGGTAGCTCGGCGGCTGCTGGGGCTGGTAGCTCGGCGGCTGCTGGGGCTTGGGCTGGTAGCTCGGCGGCTGCTGGGGCTTGGGCTGGTAGCTCGGCGGCTGCTGGGGCTTGGGCTGGTTTCATATTGGAAACAAATCCACATGCCTGGTCTGAAGGATAGCTTGGTGACTTGGCTGCATCAGGTTCTCTTGGGTTTGATTGAATTATTGGTCAGGCCTGTAACTAGAAACACTTCTTTCTGTACCATCTCTGCCTTCTTACTGTTATGACTGCCAGCACCAGCAGGCTCCAGTTCATCAGATGAGCTCGACGGCTGCTTGGGCCTGGACTGGTAGCTCGACTGCTGCTGGGGCTTCGGCTGGTAGCTCGACGGCTGCTGGGGCTTCGGCTGGTAGCTCGACGGCTGCTGGGGCTTCGGCTGGTAGCTCGACGGCGCATAGTCTGTCATTATTCCAGGACTTGAAACTTCGCCTAACTGAAATGCGGTTCCATTATTGGGAGATAAATTCCACATGCCCTTTTTGGTCTGAAGGATAGCTTGGTGACTGGGCTGCATCAGGTTCTCTTTGGGTTTTGAAGGAATTATTGGGTCAGGCCTGTAACTAGAAACACTTCTTTCCTGACTGTTACCATCTACTTGCCTTCCATAATAACCAGTATCACCACCAGCACCAGCAGGCTCCAGTTCATCAGATGAGCCACCTTCAGGGTAACTGGGTCCAGAGCCACCTTGAGATCCATCAGCCTGTGCAGAGCTCTCGTAACTGGAAGAGGCTAAACCTGGATTTTGGTCTACGAGCAAAGCACTGGGTGACTTAAAGTACGGTGCAACTCCACTGGAGCCTCCACTTCGGTAGCTCAGAGCTGGAGAGATACAACATGTCAGTATTTAAGAAATAACCAGAACTGGACCTGAGGTTTGTGTAGAATAATTCACTTACCCTCAGCATGTGGCCCAAAGGCTAAGAGTGAGAGCAAGAGCACCCTGGGAAGCAGATCATTTCACATGTGAACTAAAGAAAACCAACTTGGTACAGACAATGAACTTTCAAGACTTAACAAAACAAATGGATCGTACCTCACACAAAGTCCAGAAGCCATTTCTGAAAGCTGAAGCCAAACAACCAACACAACTTGTGCTGCTTGACATCAAACAACAGAAAAAGAAACTTCCGATTCAGCTTTCTGACGCCTGCAGCCAGCGCAGTGCTTTTATCTGCAGGAGCCTGAGCTGCATGAACACTGATGAGATGATTGGACTCAGGTTTGAAGCCTCAGCAGAAAGATCTCTGAAGTGGCTTCATCCGCCTGTTTCAAGGGTCGTGATGAGGCTCGATTCCTCCACCTCTGGGATTTCTGCTGCAACTGAAACATTTCAGATGTTGCGTTGGAGTTTGTCTGTGGAGGACGATGAATGAATCTCCTGACACACAAAGCTCGGACAGAGCATGTCGTCATATGTCATACGGACTATTTCTTCAATAAGAACAGTGGAACTAACAAAGTAGTTCCAACATCCAGCTTCTCTGGAGAATCTTGAAAACTGGTCAGATTGTGAATATGAGCGTGAAAATAATGCAAAGTATTGTGTTGAAGTTTTCCTTAAAAACAACGAACACAGGGAACTTCAAAAGAAAACTCCAGGGGTTGTTCACATCTTAGCATTTTGAATTTGTGTATTTTTACTTTCCCTTCCCTATTTAATTTACTTTACTATTTAGTGGATCTTGATGAAAAATAACAAGGTTAAATAAAATGTGTATCTAGTGAATTTAAGTGTTTTCACAAGGAGACCGTTGCGTCTCAGCAGAGGTTTGAAGTCTTTGAGTGACTTTATATTTTGAAATGCAATAAAAACTTCCTTAAGGATATATTCAGTATTTACACAGAGTCTGGTGCTTCAACAAGAAGATGAGAACCTCACTCTGGAGCTCAAACCTCCACCAACACCCAACTGCTCCATCCAGTCTGCACCAAGTCTCATCACAATCTGGGTTTATCGCCAAGTAGGTTCATACATAGAGATTTGCTGTGGTGCGTTTGTGCATAAATAATACAAATAGAGAGCAGTGTAAAGTATATAGAGATTAAAGAAATTAGCAATATGAATGATAGATATTTACAATGTGACACATGTAGATAATGTGTGTCACACTCATGAGGTGCAGTGTCAGAGCAGCTTCCTCCTCATGAACTTTATCTCAGTGGATGATGTGTTTAGTTAAAAGCATTAAATTTGAAGAACATACGTGACAAAGATTAAATATATTTTATTAACCACTTCACGTTAATCACATCACAAAGGAAAATCACGTCGTGCATCACACGTCACCAGCTGCACATCAGGACTCAAGGTTATGACATCGATCGATATTAATTATCATGACTTCTCTTCAAATATTTAATACAGAAAAATATGTAAAACTATTGGAATATACTTTGCTCATGGGCTTAAAATAAGGAGATACACTGTGGGAGGAAGGGGAAGAAAGGAGGAAGAGTGAAAGAGGAGAGGAAGTAACAGAAAGATGGAGGAAAGAAAGAAAAGGCTGTGAACGTTAGCTGAGCTTCAGGCCGAGGCAGAGAGCCAGCTCGTTCTTCTGGATCTTTCCGTCTCCGTTGATGTCACAGTGGCCGAGCACAGCTTTCCTGAACTGGTCCAGGTCTGTGCCACTGATGCTGGGCTGGAGAGGGAAGAGGGGGTGAGAGGTCGGAGGTCAACGCAAAACAAGTTACACATAATACCTTTGACATTTTATTTTCATTAAATACTTTGAAGTAAAAGTTCTAAATATTTATTCAAACATCTTGTAGTTTTACCTTCGCCAGCTCCATCATGTCTTTGACAAATCCATCGACCTCAGGACCCTCCAACGCACCCGTCTTACTCTGCACACACACAAAATGTGATCCCTGTAACTGAAAGTAGGCTCCATAGCTACAGTAGTTTAAATGATTTGAACTAGCTGGTGTTTCTTAAGTTGTGGACAATTTAAATTTGGAGCTGAGGGAAAGGTCAGAGTTCAAACACAGAATGCAATTGTATTCTTGCATACGAATATTGAGAAGCCATGTATTGTGCTATAGATACTGCAGATCAATAGCTTGATCCAGGATCAGTCCTCGTCTGATTTTCAGTCCATTGCAGAGATTCAGACTCTTGATGTCCGTCCTCTGTAATTTGACTCAGTGCGACCTCCCACTTGGCAAAACGCCTCATCTCTAGTAGAGCATCTGCTTGTTTTAGACCCAATCTGAAGTAGTTTCTGCAGCAGAGTAGAACACTTGAAAAATGCTAAGCTGTACAGTTATGTTTGAGGTACATGTTCCTTCAAGTTTAACTTGGTGTTGTGTCAGTAAATACAAGAATGTGTCACTGACTGCTTAAAGTTTAGTTACTTTCAGACAATTCACTTCTATAAGGACAACGTTTAGTATAGAAGTTTGTTTTCATAATGTTGGCCTTGTACCAAAGATCATCTGTGTTCAGAATCTAACAGTTTAGATCATATTCAAGACAATTCTTCCCAAGATTGTTTAGCACCACTCAAATAACAGTCATAGGCAGCAAGTGTAGTTCAAATATTTTATTGAATTTCTCAAAGATGCCTGAGTCTCCTGAAGAGTCGCCTGTGAACAGAAACACCATTAGCAAGAAAACAAGTCATTTACATTCACTTGCAAAGAGGTAAACACTGAAGTGAACTTACATGTAGTCAAACTCAATGAAGTCACTAACGTGCCACTCGCTGCTGCCATCCAGGATGGTTTGGTGCCACCATATAAGTTGGTCTGAAATTTCTAGGCCCAACATTCACTTCAGGGTAAGTGGGCAACTCCTCATATGGGTCAAAAGCGACATCATGGGAAAGAGCAAAGTCCCACATGTCATCTGTGCTTGGAGTTCCAGGCTTCTTCTGGGGCTTGGGCTGGTAGCTCGACGGCTGCTGGGGCTTGGGCGGGTAGCTCGACGGCTGCTGGGGCTTGGGCTGGTAGCTCGACGGCTGCTGGGGCTTGGGCTGGTAGCTCGACGGCTGCTGGGGCTTGGGCCGGTAGCTCGACGGCTGCTGGGGCTTGGGCTGGTAGCTCGACGGCTGCTGGGGCTTGGGCTGGTAGCTCGGCGGCTGCTGGGGCTTCGGCTGGTAGCTCGACGGCTGCTGGGGCCTGGGCTGGTAGCTCGACGGCTGCTGGGGCTTGGGCTGGTAGCTCGACGGCTGCTGGGGCTTCGGCTGGTAGCTCGGCGGCTGCTGGGGCCCGGCTGGTAGCTCGGCGGCTGCTGGGGCCTGGCTGGTAGCTCGGCGGCTGCTGGGGCCTGGCTCGGCGGCTGCTGGGGCATGTAGCTCGGCGGCTGCTGGGGCTTGGGCCGGTAGCTCGACGGCTGCTGGGGCTTGTAGCGGCGGCTGCTGGGGCATGGCTCGGCGGCTGCTGGGGCTTGGCGGTAGCTCGGCGGCTGCTGGGGCTTGTAGCTCGGCGGCTGCTGGGGCTTGGGCCGGTAGCTCGACGGCTGCTGGGGCTTGGGCTGGTAGCTCGGCGGCTGCTGGGGCTTGGGCCGGTAGCTCGACGGCTGCTGGGGCTTGTAGCTCGACGGCTGCTGGGGCTTGGGCTGGTAGCTCGACGGCTGCTGGGGCTTGGGCTGGTAGCTCGACGGCTGCTGGGGCTTGGGCTGGTCGCTCGACGGCACATAGTCTGTCATTATTCAGGACTTGAAACTCGCCTAACTGAAATGCGTTTCCATTATTGGAAAACAAATTCCACATGCCCTTTTTGGTCTGAAGGATAGCTTGGTGACTTGGCTGCATCAGGTTCTCTTTGGGTTTTGAAGGAATTATTGGGTCAGGCCTGTAACTAGAAACACTTCTTTCCTGACTGTTACCATCTACTTGCCTTCCATAATAACCAGTATAACTGCCAGCACCAGCAGGCTCCAGTTCATCAGATGAGCTCGACGGCTGCTGGGGCTTGGGCTGGTAGCTCGACGGCTGCTGGGGCTTGGGCTGGTAGCTCGACGGCTGCTGGGGCTTGGGCTGGTAGCTCGACGGCTGCTGGGGCTTGGGCTGGTAGCTCGACGGCTGCTGGGGCTTGGGCTGGTAGCTCGACGGCTGCTGGGGCTTGGGCTGGTAGCTCGACGGCTGCTGGGGCTTGGGCTGGTAGCTCGACGGCTGCTGGGGCTTGGGCTGGTAGCTCGACGGCTGCTGGGGCTTGGGCTGGTTTCCATTATTGGAAAACAAATTCCACATGCCCTTTTTGGTCTGAAGGATAGCTTGGTGACTTGGCTGCATCAGGTTCTCTTTGGGTTTTGAAGGAATTATTGGGTCAGGCCTGTAACTAGAAACACTTCTTTCCTGACTGTTACCATCTACTTGCCTTCCATAATAACCAGTATGACTGCCAGCACCAGCAGGCTCCAGTTCATCAGATGAGCTCGACGGCTGCTTGGGCCTGGACTGGTAGCTCGACGGCTGCTGGGGCTTGGGCTGGTAGCTCGACGGCTGCTGGGGCTTGGGCTGGTAGCTCGACGGCTGCTGGGGCTTGGGCTGGTAGCTCGGCGGCTGTTGGGCTGTACTCGGCGCGGCGCTGCTTGGAGCTCGACGGCTGCTGGGGCTTGGGCTGGTAGCTCGACGGCTGCTGGGGCTTGGGCTGGTAGCTCGACGGCTGCTGGGGCTTGGGCTGGTAGCTCGACGGCGCATAGTCTGTCATTATTCCAGGACTTGAAACTTCGCCTAACTGAAATGCGTTTCCATTATTGGAAAACAAATTCCACATGCCCTTTTTGGTCTGAAGGATAGCTTGGTGACTTGGCTGCATCAGGTTCTCTTTGGGTTTTGAAGGAATTATTGGGTCAGGCCTGTAACTAGAAACACTTCTTTCCTGACTGTTACCATCTACTTGCCTTCCATAATAACCAGTATCACCGCCAGCACCAGCAGGCTCCAGTTCATCAGATGAGCCACCTTCAGGGTAACTGGGTCCAGAGCCACCTTGAGATCCATCAGCCTGTGCAGAGCTCTCGTAACTGGAAGAGGCTAAACCTGGATTTTGGTCTCCGAGCAAAGCACTGGGTGACTTAAAGTACGGTGCAACTCCACTGGAGCCTCCACTTCTGTAGCTCAGAGCTGGAGAGATACAACATGTTAGTATTTAAGAAATAACCAGAACTGGACCTGAGGTTTGTGTAGAATAATTCACTTACCCTCAGCATGTGCCCAAAGGCTAAGAGTGAGAGCAAGAGCACCTTGGAAGCAGATCATTTCACATGTGAACTAAAGAAAACCAACTTGGTACAGACAATGAACTTTCAAGACTTAACAAAACAAATGGATCGTACCTCACACAAAGTCCAGAAGCCATTTCTGAAAGCTGAAGCCAAACAACCAACACAACTTGTGCTGCTTGACATCAAACAACAGAAAAAGAAACTTCCGATTCAGCTTTCTGACACCTGCAGCCAGCGCAGTGCTTTTATCTGCAGGAGCCTGAGCTGCATGAACACTGATGAGATGATTGGACTCAGGTTTGAAGCCTCAGCAGAAAGATCTCTGAAGTGGCTTCATCCGCCTGTTTCAAGGGTCGTGATGAGGCTCGATTCCTCCACCTCTGGGATTTCTGCTGCAACTGAAACATTTCAGATGTTGCGTTGGAGTTTGTCTGTGGAGGACGATGAATGAATCTCCTGACACACAAAGCTCGGACAGAGCATGTCGTCATATGTCATACGGACTATTTCTTCAATAAGAACAGTGGAACTAACAAAGTAGTTCCAACATCCAGCTTCTCTGGAGAATCTTGAAAACTGGTCAGATTGTGAATATGAGCGTGAAAATAATGCAAAGTATTGTGTTGAAGTTTTCCTTAAAAACAACGAACACAGGAAACTTCAAAAGAAAACTCCAGGGTTGTTCACATCTTAGCATTTTGAATTTGTGTATTTTTACTTTCCTTCCCTATTTAATTTACTTTACTATTTAGTGGATCTTGATGAAAATAACAAGGTTAAATAAAATGTGTATCTAGTGAATTTAAGTGTTTTCACAAGGAGACCGTTGCGTCTCAGCAGAGGTTTGAACTCTTGAGTGACTTTATATTTTGAAATGCAATAAAAACTTCCTTAAGGATATATTCAGTATTTACACAGAGTCTGGTGCTTCAACAAGAAGATGAGAACCTCACTCTGGAGCTCAAACCTCCACCAACACCCAACTGCTCCATCCAGTCTGCACCAAGTCTCATCACAATCTGGGTTTATCGCCAAGTAGGTTCATACATAGAGATTTGCTGTGGTGCGTTTGTGCATAAATAATACAAATAGAGAGCAGTGTAAAGTATAGAGATGAAAGAAATTAGCAATATGAATGATAGATATTTACAATGTGACACATGTAGATAATGTGTGTCACACTCATGAGGTGCAGTGTCGGAGCAGCTTCCTCCTCATGAACTTTATCTCAGTGGATGATGTGTTTAGTTAAAATCATTAAATTTGAAAACGACATACGTGACAAAGATTAAATATATTTTATTAACCACTTCACGTTAATCACATCACAAAGGAAAATCACGTCATGCATCACACGTCACCAGCTGCACATCAGGACTCAAGGTTATGACATCCATCGATATTAATTATCATGACTTCTCTTCAAATATTTATTACAGAAAAATATGTAAAACTATTGGAATATACTTTGCTCATGGGCGTAAAATAAGGAGATACACTGTGGGAGGAAGGGGAAGAAAGGAGGAAGAGTGAAAGAGAAGAAAAGTAACAGACAGATGGAGGAAAGAAAGAAAAGGCTGTGACGTTAGCTGAGCTTCAGGCCGAGGCAGAGAGCCAGCTCGTTCTTCTGGATCTTTCCGTCTCCGTTGATGTCACAGTGGCCGAGCACAGCTTTCCTGAACTGGTCCAGGTCTGTGCCACTGATGCTGGGCTGAGAGGGAAGAGGGGGTGAGAGGTCGGAGGTCAACGCAAAACAAGTTACACATAATACCTTTGACATTTTATTTTCATTAAATACATTGAAGTAAAGGATTTTTATGATTTATTCAAACATCTTGTAGTTTTACCTTCGCCAGCTCCATCATGTCTTTGACAAATCCATCGACCTCAGGACCCTCCAACGCAGCCGTCTTACTCTGCACACACACAAAATGTGATCCCTGTAACTGAAAGTAGGCTCCATAGCTACAGTAGTTTAAATGATTTGAACTAGCTGGTGTTTCTTAAGTTCTGGACAATTTAAATTTGGAGCTGAGGGAAAGGTCAGAGTTCAAACACAGAATGCAATTGTATTCTTGCATATGAATATTGAGAAGCCATGTATTGTGCTATAGATACTGCAGATCAATAGCTTGATCCAGGATCAGTCCTCGTCTGATTTTCAGTCCATTGCAGAGATTCAGACTCTTGATGTCCGTCCTCTGTAATTTGACTCAGTGCGACCTCCCACTTGGCAGAACGTCTCATCTCTAGTAGAGCATCTGCTTGTTTTAGACCCAATCTGAAGTAGTTTCTGCAGCAGAGTAGAACACTTGAAAATGCTAAGCTGTACAGTTATGTTTGAGGTACATGTTCCTTCAAGTTTAACTTGGTGTTGTGTCAGTAAATACAAGAATGTGTCACTGACTGCTTAAAGTTTAGTTACTTTCAGACAATTCACTTCTATAAGGAAAACGTTTAGTATAGAAGTTTGTTTTCATAATGTTGGCCTTGTACCAAAGATCATCAGTGTTCAGAATCTAACAGTTTAGATCATATTCAAGACAATTCTTCCCAAGATTGTTTAGCACCACTCAAATAACAGTCATAGGCAGCAAGTGTAGTTCAAATATTTTATTGAATTTCTCAAAGATGCCCGAGTCTCCTGAAGAGTCGGTCAAGAGAAACACCATTAGCAAGAAAACAGTCATTTACATTTCACTTGCAAAGAGGTAAACACTGATGTGAACTTACATGTAGTCAAACTCAATGAAGTCACTAACGTGCCACTCGCTGCTGCCATCCAGGATGGTTTGGTGCCACCATATAAGTTGGTCTGAAATTTCTAGGCCCAACATTCACTTCAGGGTAAGTGGGCAACTCCTATATGGGTCAAAAGCGCGACATCATGGGAAAGCGAAGTCCCACATGTCATCTGTGCTTGGAGTTCCAGGCTTCTTCTGGGGGCTTGGGCTGGTAGCGCGACGGCTGGGCTTGGGCTGCTAGCTCGACGGCTGCTGGGGCTTCGGCTGGTAGCTCGACGGCTGCTGGGGCTTCGGCTGGTAGCTCGACGGCTGCTGGGGCTTGGGCTGGTAGCTCGACGGCTGCTGGGGCTTGGGCTGGTAGCTCGACGGCTGCTGGGGCTTGGGCTGGTAGCTCGACGGCTGCTGGGGCTTGGGGGTAGCTCGACGGCTGCTGGGGCTGGTAGCTCGACTGCTGGGGCTTGGGCTGGTAGCTCGACGGCTGCTGGGGCCTGGGCTGGTAGCTCGACTGCTGGGGCTGGCCTGAGTCGACGGCTGCTGGGTGGACGGCTGCTGGGGCCGGCTGGTAGCCCGACGGCTGCTGGGGCCTGGGCTGGTAGCTCGACGGCTGCTGGGGCTTGGGCTGGTAGCTCGACGGCTGCTGGGGCTTGGGCTGGCACTGGAGCTGCGGCTTGGCCTGTAGCTCGACGGCTGCTGGGGCTTGGGCTGGTAGCTCGACGGCTGCTGGGGCTTGGGCTGGTAGCTCGACGGCTGCTGGGGCTTGGGCTGGTAGCTCGACGGCTGCTGGGGCTTGGGCTGGTAGCTCGACGGCTGCTGGGGCTTGGGCTGGTAGCCTGACGGCTGCTGGGGCTTGGGCTGGTAGCTCGACGGCTAGCTGGGCTCTGGGCCTGGACACTGCTGCTGGGCTGAGCCTGGGCTGGTAGCTCGACGGCTGCTGGGGCTTGGGCTGGTAGCTCGACGGCTGCTGGGGCTTGGGCTGGTAGCTCGACGGCTGCTGGGGCTTGGGCTGGTAGCTCGCTCGCCTGGGCTGCAGCTGACGGCTGCTGGGGTCGCTGGTAGCTCGACGGCTGCTGGGGCCTGGGCTGGTAGCTCGACGGCTGCTGGGGCTTCGGCTGCAGCTCGATGGTGCTGGCCTGGGCTGGTAGCTCGACGGCTGCTGGGGCTTGGGTAGCTCGACGGCTGCTGGGGCTTGTAGCCTAACGCCGCTGGGGCTGGGGGTAGCTCGACGGCTGCTGGGGCTTGGGCTGGTAGCTCGACGGCTGCTGGGGCTTGGGCTGGTAGCTCGACGGCTGCTGGGGCTCGGTAGCCTGATGGCTGCCTGGGCTGGTAGCTCGACGGCTGCTGGGGCTCTGCTGGTAGCTCGACGGCTGCTGGGGCTTTGTGGGGCTGGTAGCTCGACGGCTGCTGGGGCTTGGGCTGGTAGCTCGACGGCTGCTGGGGCTTGGGCTGGTAGCTCGACGGCTGCTGGGGCTTGGGCTGGTCGCTCGACGGCGCATAGTCTATCATTATTCCAGAACTTGAAACTGTGCCTAACTGAAATGTGTTTCCATTATTGGGAAATAAATTCCACATGCCCTTTTTGGTCTGAAGGATAGCTTGGTGACTGGGCTGCATCAGGTTCTCTTTGGGTTTTGAAGGAATTATTGGGTCAGGCCGATAACTAGAAACACTTCTTTCCTGACTGTTACCATCTACTTGCCTTCCATAATAACCAGTATCACCGCCAGCACCAGCAGGCTCCAGTTCATCAGATGAGCCACCTTCAGGGTAACTGGGTCCAGAGCCACCTTGAGATCCATCAGCCTGTGCAGAGCTCTCGTAACTGGAAGAGGCTAAACCTGGATTTTGGTCTCCGAGCAAAGCACTGGGTGACTTAAAGTACGGTGCAACTCCACTGGAGCCTCCACTTCTGTAGCTCAGAGCTGAGAGATACAACATGTCAGTATTTAAGAAATAACCAGAACTGGACCTGAGGTTTGTGTAGAATAATTCACTTACCTCAGCATGTGGCCCAAAGGCTAAGAGTGAGAGCAAGAGCACCCTGGGAAGCAGATCATTTCACATGTGAACTAAAGAAAACCAACTTGGTACAGACAATATTGAACTTTCAAGACTTATCAAAACAAATGGATCGTACCTCACACAAAGTCCAGAAGCCATTTCTGAAAGCTGAAGCCAAACAACCAACACAACTTGTGCTGCTTGACATCAAACAACAGAAAAGAAACTTCCGATTCAGCTTTCTGACACCTGCAGCCAGCGCAGTGCTTTTCTGCAGGAGCCTGAGCTGCATGAACACTGATGAGATGATTGGACTCAGGTTTGAAGCCTCAGCAGAAAGATCTCTGAAGTGGCTTCATCCGCCTGTTTAAGGGTCGTGATGAGGCCTGATTCCTCCACCTCTGGGATTTGCTGCAACTGAAACATTTCAGATGTTGCGTTGGAGTTTGTCTGTGGAGGACGATGAATGAATCTCCCGCACAAAGCTCGGACAGAGCATGTCGTCATATGTCATACTGGACTATTTCTTCAATAAGAACAGTGGAACTAACAAAGTAGTTCCAACATCCAGCTTCTCTGGAGAATCTTGAAAACTGGTCAGATTGTGAATATGAGCGTGAAAATAATGCAAAGTATTGTGTTGAAGTTTTCCTTAAAGACAACGAACACAGGGAACTTCAAAAGAAAACTCCAGGGGTTGTTCACATCTTAGCATTTTGAATTTGTGTATTTTTACTTTCCCTTCCCTATTTAATTTATTTTACTATTTAGTGGATCTTGATGAAAAATAACAAGGTTAAATAAAATGTGTATCTAGTGAATTTAAGTGTTTTCACAAGGAGACCTTTGCCTCAGCAGAGGTTTGAACTCTGAGTGACTTTATATTTTAAATGCAATAAAACTTCCTAAGGATATATTCAGTATTTACACAGAGTCTGGTGCTTCAACAAGAAGATGAGAACCTCACTCTGGAGCTCAAACCTCCACCAACACCCAACTGCTCCATCCAGTCTGCACCAAGTCTCATCACAATCTGGGTTTATCGCCAAGTAGGTTCATACATAGAGATTTGCTGTGGTGCGTTTGTGCATAAATAATACAAATAGAGAGCAGTGTAAAGTATATAGAGATGAAATAAATTAGCAATATGAATGAGATATTTACAATGTGACACATGTAGATAATGTGTGTCACACTCATGAGGTGCAGTGTCGGAGCAGCTTCCTCCTCATGAACTTTATCTCAGCGGATGATGCGTTTAGTTAAAAGCATTAAATTTGAAGAACGACATACGTGACAAAGATTAAATATATTTTATGAACCACTTCACGTTAATCACATCACAAAGGAAAATCACGGCGTGCATCACAAGTCACCAGCTGCACATCAGGACTCAAGGTTATGACATCGATCGATATTTATTATCTTCATCACTTCTCTTAAAGTATTTAATACAGAAAAATATATAAAACTGTTGGAATATACTTTGCTCATGGGCGTAAAATAAGGAGATACACTGTGGGAGGAAGGGGAAGAAAGGAGGAAGAGTGAAAGAGGAGAGGAAGTAACAGACAGATGGAGGAAAGAAAGAAAAGGCTGTGAACGTTAGCTGAGCTTCAGGCCGAGGCAGAGAGCCAGCTCGTTCTTCTGGATCTTTCCGTCTCCGTTGATGTCACAGTGGCCGAGCACAGCTTTCCTGAACTGGTCCAGGTCTGTGCCACTGATGCTGGGCTGAGAGGGAAGAGGGGTGAGAGGTCGGAGGTCAACGCAAAACAAGTTACACATAATACCTTTGACATTTTATTTTCATTAAATACATTGAAGTAAAGGATTTTTATGATTTATTCAAACATCTTGTAGTTTTACCTTCGCCAGCTCCATCATGTCTTTGACAAATCCATCGACCTCAGGACCCTCCAACGCACCCGTCCTACTCTGCACACACAAAATGTGATCCCTGTAACTGAAAGTAGGCTCCATAGCTACAGTAGTTTAAATGATTTGAACTAGCTGGTGTTTCTTAAGTTCTGGACAATTTAAATTTGGAGCTGAGGGAAAGGTCAGAGTTCAAACACAGAATGCAATTGTATTCTTGCATATGAATATTGAGAAGCCATGTATTGTGCTATAGATACTGCAGATCAATAGCTTGATCCAGGATCAGTCCTCGTCTGATTTTCAGTCCATTGCAGAGATTCAGACTCTTGATGTCCGTCCTCTGTAATTTGACTCAGTGCGACCTCCCACTTGGCAAAACGCCTCATCTCTAGTTGAGCATCTGCTTGTTTTAGACCCAATCTGAAGTAGTTTCTGCAGCAGAGTAGAACACTTGAAAAATGCTAAGCTGTACAGTTATGTTTGAGGTACATGTTCCTTCAAGTTTAACTTGGTGTTGTGTCAGTAAATACAAGAATGTGTCACTGACTGCTTAAAGTTTAGTTACTTTCAGACAATTCACTTCTATAAGGAAAACGTTTAGTATAGAAGTTTGTTTTCATAATGTTGGCCTTGTACCAAAGATCATCAGTGTTCAGAATCTAACAGTTTAGATCATATTCAAGACAATTCTTCCCAAGATTGTTTAGCACCACTCAAATAACAGTCATAGGCAGCAAGTGTAGTTCAAATATTTTATTGAATTTCTCAAAGATGCCTGAGTCTCCTGAAGAGTCGCCTGTGAACAGAAACACCATTAGCTCGACGGCTGCTGGGGCTTGGGCTGGTAGCTCGACGGCTGCTGGGGCTTGGGCTGGTAGCTCGACGGCTGCTGGGGCTTGGGCTGGTAGCTCGACGGCTGCTGGGGCTTGGGCTGGTAGCTCGACGGCTGCTGGGGCTTGGGCTGGTAGCTCGACGGCTGCTGGGGCTTCGGCTGGTAGCTCGACGGCTGCTGGGGCTTCGGCTGGTAGCTCGACGGCTGCTGGGGCTTCGGCTGGTAGCTCGACGGCTGCTGGGGCTTCGCTGGTAGCTCGACGGCTGCTGGGGCTTCGGCTGGTAGCTCGACGGCTGCTGGGGCTTCGCTGGTAGCTCGACGGCTGCTGGGGCTTCGCTGGTAGCTCGACGCCTGCTGGGGCTTCGCTGGTAGCTCGACGGCTGCTGGGGCCGAGCTGGTATGGCGACGGCTGCTGGGGCTTGGGCTGGTAGCTCGACGGCTGCTGGGGCTTCGGCTGGTAGCTCGACGGCTGCTGGGGCTTGGGCTGGTAGCTCGACGGCTGCTGGGGCTTGGGCTGGTAGCTCGACAGCAGCTGGGGTTGGCTGGTAGCCTGACGGCTGCTGGGGCTTGGGCTGGTAGCTCGACGGCTGCTGGGGCTTGGGCTGGTAGCTCGACGGCTGCTGGGGCTTCGGCTGGTAGCTCGACGGCTGCTGGGGCTTCGCTGGTAGCTCGACGGCTGCTGGGGCTTGGCTGGTAGCTCGACGGCTGCTGGGGCTTCGGCTGGTAGCTCGACGGCTGCTGGGGCTTCGCTGGTAGCTCGACGGCTGCTGGGGCTTCGCTGGTAGCTCGACGGCTGCTGGGGCTTCGGCTGGTAGCTCGACGGCTGCTGGGGCTTGGCTGGTAGCTCGACGGCTGCTGGGGCCGGAGCTGGTATGGCGACGGCTGCTGGGGCTTGGGCTGGTAGCTCGACGGCTGCTGGGGCTTGGGCTGGTAGCTCGACGGCTGCTGGGGCTTGGGCTGGTAGCTCGACGGCTGCTGGGGCCTGGGTTGGTAGCTCGACGGCTGCTGGGGCCTGGGTTGGTAGCTCGACCGGTGCTGGGGCATGGGTTGGTAGCCCCACGGCTGCTGGGGCCTGCTGCAGCTCGACGGCTGCTGGGGCCTGGGCTGGTAGCTCGACGGCTGCTGGGGCTTGGGCTGGTAGCTCGACGGCTGCTGGGGCTTGGGCTGGTAGCTCGACGGCTGCTGGGGCTTCGGCTGGTAGCTCCGACGGCTGCTGGGGCTTGGGCTTGTAGCTCGACGGCAGCTGGGGCTTGTGCTGGTAGCTTGACGGCTGCTGGGGCTTGGGCTGGTCGCTCGACGGCGATAGTCTGTTTATTCAGGACTTGAAACGCCAACTGAAATGTTTCCATTATTGGGAAATAAATTCCACATGCCCTTTTTGGTCTGAAGGATAGCTTGGTGACTGGGCTGCATCAGGCCCTCTTTGGGTTTTGAAGGAATTATTGGGTCAGGCCTATAACTAGAAACACTTCTTTCCTGACTGTTACCATCTACTTGCCTTCCATAATAACCAGTATAACTGCCAGCACCAGCAGGCTCCAGTTCATCAGATGAGCCACCTTCAGGGTAACTGGGTCCAGAGCCACCTTGAGATCCTCCAGCCTGTGCAGAGCTCTCGTAACTGGAAGAGGCTAAACCTGGATTTTGGTAGCTCGACGGCTGCTGGGGCTTGGGCTGGTAGCTCGACGGCTGCTGGGGCCTGGGCTGGTAGCTCGACGGCTGCTGGGGCTTGGGCTGGTAGCTCGACGGCTGCTGGGGCCTGGGCTGGTAGCTCGACGGCTGCTGGGGCTTGGGCTGGTAGCTCGACGGCTGCTGGGGCTTGGGCTGGTAGCTCGACGGCTGCTGGGGCCTGGGCTGGTAGCTCGACGGCTGCTGGGGCTTGGGCTGGTAGCTCGACGGCTGCTGGGGCTTGGGCTGGTAGCTCGACGGCTGCTGGGGCTTGGGCTGGTAGCTCGACGGCTGCTGGGGCTTGGGCTGGTAGCTCGACGGCTGCTGGGGCTTGGGCTGGTCGCTCGACGGCGCATAGTCTATCATTATTCCAGAACTTGAAACTGTGCCTAACTGAAATGTTTCCATTATTGGGAAATAAATTCCACATGCCCTTTTTGGTCTGAAGGATAGCTTGGTGACTGGGCTGCATCAGGTTCTCTTTGGTTTTGAAGGAATTATTGGGTCAGGCCTGTAACTAGAAACACTTCTTTCCTGACTGTTACCATCTACTTGCCTTCCATAATAACCAGTATCACCGCCAGCACCAGCAGGCTCCTGTTCATCAGATGAGCCACCTTCAGGGTAACTGGGTCCAGAGCCACCTTGAGATCCATCAGCCTGTGCAGAGCTCTCGTAACTGGAAGAGGCTAAACCTGGATTTTGGTCTCGAGCAAAGCACTAGGTGACTTAAAGTACGGTGCAACTCCACTGGAGCCTCCACTTCTGTAGCTCAGAGCTGGAGAGATACAACATGTTAGTATTTAAGAAATAACCAGAAGTGGACCTGAGGTTTGTGTAGAATAATTCACTTACCCTCAGCATGTGGCCCAAAGGCTAAGAGTGAGAGCAAGAGCACCCTGGGAAGCAGATCATTTCACATGTGAACTATAGAAAACCAACTTGGTACAGACAATGAACTTTCAAGACTTAACAAAACAAATGGATCGTACCTCACACAAAGTCCAGAAGCCATTTCTGAAAGCTGAAGCCAAACAACCAACACAACTTGTGCTGCTTGACATCAAACAACAGAAAAGAAACTTCCGATTCAGCTTCTGACGCCTGCAGCCAGCGCAGTGCTTTTTCTGCAGGAGCCTGAGCTGCATGAACACTGATGAGATGATTGGACTCAGGTTTGAAGCCTCAGCAGAAAGATCTCTGAAGTGGCTTCATCCGCCTGTTTCAAGGGTCGTGATGAGGCTCGATTCCTCCACCTCTGGGTTTCTGCTGCAACTGAAACATTTCAGATGTTGCGTTGGAGTTTGTCTGTGGAGGACGATGAATGAATCTCCTGACACACAAAGCTCGGACAGAGCATGTCGTCATATGTCATACGGACTATTTCTTCAATAAGAACAGTGGAACTAACAAAGTAGTTCCAACATCCAGCTTCTCTGGAGAATCTTGAAAACTGGTCAGATTGTGAATATGAGCGTGAAAATAATGCAAAGTATTGTGTTGAAGTTTTCCTTAAAGACAACGAACACAGGGAACTTCAAAAGAAAACTCCAGGGGTTGTTCACATCTTAGCATTTTGAATTTGTGTATTTTTACTTTCCTGCCCTATTTAATTTAATTTACTATTTAGTGGATCTTGATGAAAAATAACAAGGTTAAATAAAATGTGTATCTAGTGAATTTAAGTGTTTTCACAAGGAGACCGCTATGCCTCAGCAGAGGTTTGAATCTTTGAGTGACTTTATATTTTGAAATGCAATAAAACTTCCTTAAGGATATATTCAGTATTTACACAGAGTCTGGTGCTTCCACAAGAAGATGAGAACCTCACTCTGGAGCTCAAACCTCCACCAACACCCAACTGCTCCATCCAGTCTGCACCAAGTCTCATCACAATCTGGGTTTATCGCCAAGTAGGTTCATACATAGAGATTTGCTGTGGTGCGTTTGTGCATAAATAATACAAATAGAGAGCAGTGTAAAGTATATAGAGATTAAAGAAATTAGCAATATGAATGATAGATATTTACAATGTGACACATGTAGATAATGTGTGTCACACTCATGAGGTGCAGTGTCGGAGCAGCTTCCTCCTCATGAACTTTATCTCAGTGGATGATGTGTTTAGTTAAAATCATTAAATTTGAAGAACATACGTGACAAAGATTAAATATATTTTATTAACCACTTCACGTTAATCACATCACAAAGGAAAATCACGTCGTGCATCACACGTCACCAGCTGCACATCAGGACTCAAGGTTATGACATCGATCGATATTTATTATCTTCATCACTTCTCTTCAAATATTTAATACAGAAAAATATGTAAAACTATTGGAATATACTTTGCTCATGGGCGTAAAACAAGGAGATACACTGGGAGGAAGGGGAAGAAAGAAGGAGTGAAAGAGGAGAGGAAGTAACAGACGGATGGAGGAAAGAAAAGAGGAGGTTAACGTAGGGAAGAGGAGAGGAAGTAACAGACGGATGGAGGAAAGAAAAGAGGAGGTTAACGAGGGGAAGAGGAGAGGAAGTAACAGACGGATGGAGGAAAGAAAAGAGGAGGAAGAGGAGGGAAGAGGAGAGGAAGTAACAGACGGATGGAGGAAAGAAAAGAGGAGGAAGAGTAGGGAAGAGGAGAGGAAGTAACAGACAGATGGAGGAAAGAAAAGAGGAGGTTAGAGTAGGGAAGAGGAGAGGAAGTAACAGACAGATGGAGGAAAGAAAAGAGGAGGTTAACGTAGGGAAGAGGAGAGGAAGTAACAGACGGATGGAGGAAAGAAAAGAGGAGGAAGAGGAGGGAAGAGGAGAGGAAGTAACAGACGGATGGAGGAAAGAAAAGAGGAGGAAGAGTAGGGAAGAGGAGAGGAAGTACAGACAGATGGAGGAAAGAAAAGAGGAGGTTAACGTAGGGAAGAGGAGAGGAAGTAACAACGGATGGAGGAAAGAAAAGAGGAGGAAGAGGAGGGAAGAGGAGAGGAAGTAACAGACAGATGGAGGAAAGAAAAGAGGAGGAAGAGTGAAAGAGGAGAGGAAGTAACAGACAGATGGAGGAAAGAAAAGAGGAGGTTAGAGGAGGGAAGAGGAGAGGAAGTAACAGATGGAGGAAAGAAAGAAAAGGCTGTGAACGTTAGCTGAGCTTCAGGCCGAGGCAGAGAGCCAGCTCGTTCTTCTGGATCTTTCCGTCTCCGTTGATGTCACAGTGGCCGAGCACAGCTTTCCTGAACTGGTCCAGGTCTGTGCCACTGATGCTGGGCTGGAGAGGGAAGGGGGGGTGAGAGGTCGGAGGTCAACGCAAAACAAGTTACACATAATACCTTTGACATTTTATTTTCATTAAATACTTTGAAGTAAAAGATTTTTATGATTTATTCAAACATCTTGTAGTTTTACCTTCGCCAGCTCCATCATGTCTTTGACAAATCCATCGACCTCAGGACCCTCCAACGCACCCGTCTTACTCTGCACACAGGCACACACACACACACACACACACACACACACACACACACACACACACACACACACACACACACACACACACACACACAAATGTATATGAACCAAATATTCAAGCCCTTGTAAACTTGCTCTGGTCAAACAGGAAACAGGAAGAAAAACTCTTCAGTATTAGACATTCGAAACTTTTGAAACATTTGAAACTTACGACGTCGTAGTGAGCGAATATCTTCTCAAAGTCCCGCTTCCTGTCCTCCTGACTGCAGGCCTGACAGCAAACAACCACACACACCAACACCATGAAGAACTCACGACACAAAACTAAACTTTCTCTGGAAACACAAAGTATTGGAAAATAAAATATCAATATTTCATGCTTGAATCTCCAAACTTACGTCCATCTTAAACTTCAGTAAGAAGTTTTCTTTCAGAGCCAAAATTCTGTCGACAACAAGAAAGACATGTAGTTTAATTCATTTAAAAACTAAATGTTTCACAGCTGAAAGTTAAAAGACGACAGGTTATTATTAAACTGTGTAAGTTTGATCAGATTCAGTTAAAAGCTCCAGAAAAAACATATAAATAAACTTGAATTTAGAATATTTAACTGTGGTAATGTCAAGTTTTTAGAGATTTAGTGCATTAGCCTCATGGCAAAAGGTATTTTTCAATATAAACCCTATATTATACTAATTAAATTGTATTTTTCTCTGATTACAGCGTCGATCCGATCCCGTGTGAGTCACTCTCCTGGTCACGTGTTACCTGGCCAGGTCGTTCAGATCCAATCGGCCGTCCTGGTTTTTATCAAACATCTTCATCTGCGGGAAGGAAACATAAAGATAAAATGTATTTATGAGTCAGTGGCAAACAGATGTCCGTCACAACCCCCCCCTGCAGGTTACCATGGAGACAGTGTACTCCTCCAGCTTCTCAGCGGGGATGGACTTCCTGTGTTGGAGGAACAGGTCCTGAAGGAAGCCCTGCAGGGACAAACACAAAAAATACAATTAAAGAAAACAGCTGCAGGAATCTGTCAACGCAGAGAAAACACGAAAGAGAGAAAATATCATCAGCTCCTCTGTCGTTCTGAGGTTTTCCGTGTTGTCGGACTGCAGAGATCAAACGAGGTGATGTGAGTGTCTCTCTCCTCGTTACCTTGAGCTCGGCGGCTGAGATGAAGCCGCTGCTGTCGGTGTCGTAGTTTCTCCAGATCTGCTCAAACAAGACAAATCTGAGACAACACAACAAATATCCAAAAACTACAAAAACCAGCTGCTGCAGTTTCCTTTACAATGTCCATCTATCAACACTCTGGACCGATGTCTCATCACTACTTGTTGACCTTTGACCTCACCCTCATGAACTCCACGCTGTTGTCCAGCGGCGTCTCTCTGTGAAACAGGAGCAGGAACTTTTCTTCCTCCGGCAGCATCATGGCTGCGAGCTGCAAAGACATCACTTCATCACAGTTGGCCTCATTTAACAATTTCTTATTAAGTCTTTTCTTACAAAGTTCCTGAAAAAACTCTCAGCTGATTCATGACGTGTCCTAAACTGCAGATTTGTTCACTTGTGTTGTTGGATTGAAGAACTGATTATTCTGCAGCAGCACGTCAGGAGTCACGTGTAAACACACGACCTGCTCTCGTCAGAGTCTTATTCCAGAAATGAGCTGACGGGAATCGTACCTCTTGGATCTGCAGACGTCCGACAGCTGAGACGTCATAAGCCGACATGAACCTTTCTCTCAGTCGCCTGATGTTGTGCTCAGTGATCTCTTCTCTCTGTGGAGATCATGTTTGACTGGACTTTAGACTAAAAACCTTGAAATGTGAAACAGTAAAGTATAAACAAGTTGTCCTCTGGTACAACGAGAGTCTTTATCAATCCTAAAACCCATTACACAGTTTAGAATTAGTGAATTAGTTTCATATACAAACAGAAATTAAAATGTTCACAAACAGTGGTGGTAAACTGAGGGTTCAGTTTGCAGGATTTAGTGGCATCTAGTGGTGAGGCTGCAGATTGCAACTGAAACAGTGTTTGGTTTGTCCCTTGCTGGCTACTGTAGAAAAACCCGGTGGACTCCCGTGAAGAAGAAGAACGTCTCCCAATGAGAATATGAAGGGTTAATTCAGGTTTTCACAATAAAACTCTATTAACGATATTTATTAGTGTCGTCTCTGACAAAGCAAGTATCTGGTTTTCAAAATAGCAGCTGGATGTATTTAGTAAAGTATTGGATTTTGTAGTAGTATTTGTAATAAATATAATATTTGCACTTAATGAATGTAGATTGAACATTTGGGGCTTCAGTGCCCCCCGGTGGTCCGATCAGAGAACAGCACATTTGGAGACACTGCCACCATGTGGCTGCACTGCATCAGTGCAGCCTCATGTTCTCTCTCTTCACCTTCTTTCCCCGTTTCTCCAACACGCGACGGAAGAAGTCGTCGAGCTGCGTCGCTTCGATGTAACCGTGATCTAACGAAACAAACAACAACAACCAACAAGCAGCTGGACTCAGCTACAACGTCACTGAGTTAAAGTATTAACATAACAATGATGATAATAATAATAATAAAACTACACTAACATGTTCAATTTAACACGTTCATGTAAAATGTGTTTTTTCTGTCTGACAAGTGACGCAAATATAAAATAGTGTCAATCAGAGTCTGTAAATAAAGATGGACGACATGACAGCTCACAAGGGTGAAGCCAAAACATCTCCATCACCCCCTGGTGGCTGACCACAGTATAGATAATTAACCTTGCCTCCTCCATGTGAGCAGATGGGACACGGACCAAACTAACACATCAAGGTAAACGTTAAATAAACATAAATAACCCATTTATTTATTTTTATTCTACAAAACATAATGTAACGTAATCTTTTGCTGTAAAAAACTGTCACAACTAATAATTTCTAAAACTGATAATAAACTTCCTCTTTCTCTATGGAGCATGTTCACTGAGTTTATGTTAATAAAGTTAATGTTATTTGAATTGCACTGTACATTGAGTGGATGAATCCACAGAACAATAAAAAAACAAGATCATTCATTATGGAAATGAACTGAAGTCTCTTTTCTTTGAATGAAGCTCAGTTAAATGAACCAGCGTTTATTTATGGTGAAACATCTGGAGACACCGAGCGATGTCACTGAGGTTCTTACCGTCCACGTCCAGAAGTGTCCAGATGTGTGAAAACCCTGAGGCGTCCAGCCGGTCCAGGTCCATGGTGCCGACCCGTCCAGAGGCCGAGCCGCTGGCCACTCGACTCAGAAACAAGAGGAAGAGATTCTGCCACCGAACGACGTCAGAGACAAAGACTGAAGTTAATTTGATTCTGATTTCAGCTTCACTCGTCTCCCGAACTCAGAGAATCGAGGGGAGAGAGATTCAGCAGCTGGTTTATGAAGAGAGGAGGAGGAGGAGGAGGAGGAGGAGGAGGAGCGAGATAAAGAGAGAGAGAGAGAGTCAGAGCAGGGAAACAGGATTTATTCATATAAACATACAAATACAGATGTTTCCAGGTGTGAAGGTCCACTCACATATAAACAATATAACATATCTTTTTTTTAAAAAGCAAAATATTTCAAAAATATTGTCCCAGTATAAAGAAAACCATCACCAAGTCTCTTAAATGAAAATAATAAATCAGATTTCTGCTCCAATGACAGTAAAACCCCAGAGTTCGTGTACGTGACTCTGATTAAAACCCATTTCAACGTTAGTATTTACATCGGGACATAAACACGTGTCAGTGCAGCAGTCGGTGATTGACAGACGTCAGAATGAGACGATACAGCAGCGGTGACAGGTCACATCAGAGGAGAAGAAGGATTTTAGTTTTTAAAGAACAACATCTGGAAAGTTAAAGTTTTAGTTTTCTGCCAGAAGAATCTCATTGGTTGAAGTGACACCTCAGTGGGCGGAGCAGCGACGCGCTGGTTTCTCGTGGTCATGTGATGTTCGTGGTGACATGTTCACGACTTGTTGTCGACTCAGGAGAAGACGACTGCTGAGGTTTAAAGCAACACGCTGTAACTTACTGAGCAACAGCGCCCCCTGCAGCCACATGTGGTGATTACCTCTAAGGCTTGCTTATATTAATATACATATTTAATATATTTTGATTCATGTCACTATTTTCTTTACTGGAAGTGGTTTCATGTGCAGAATAAACAAAGTGTCTCAATGTGTTGACTCTGACTGGGTCGTCCCTCTGGATATTACCCATGATCCTCTGCTTCCTGACCCTGAAGAGCTGCAGCTGGAACAAATCCACCGAACTCTGTTCAGAATTCTTCATGTTTTAACAGTTTCCTGCTGAATATTGGAGATAAACTCTGGTTTTTAATAACTTCAGAGTGTTTTTAACTGATCTCAGTTCAGCTTCACTCTTCAACTGCAGCTGGTTGTGACAGTTGAAGCTGTGACTTCTCTTATTCCGTCTTATTTCAAGAACTAAAAACTTAAACTGAAAACTGAAAAGTCAAAAAGGAGAATAATGTGTTAGAGAGGATAAGTTTGTATGTTTTACAGTGTCATTCAAATTATATTATCCACAGAAACTGACCTGAAATATTTTCTAGTCATGAACAAGAGGAATGTTTTAAATAAACGCTTCAAAATCTCAACTCGCAGCCGAGTCTTTCATCATATTTCATCAAATTAAACATAAATCTTTTTGCCGTCTCTGTTGCCTTTAGATGAAATAAAACCCTCAGCAGGTTTGAACTGGTCGTTAACAGTCGATTCAAATTAAACACAATAAGACCAAAAAAAAATAACGTTCGTTTCAGTTTGAATCAGTTTCATCGTCTCTTTGGTTTTTGACATATTTTGAGATATAATTTTTGTTTCTGTTTCTAGCTGCTGCTCCTGATTGACAGTTCTCTGTTCCGTGGAGAAGATGGAGCCTCAGATAATGATCCTGTTGGAGACGCTGATGAAACCCGGCTGATCCCAGGTCAGGAACCTCTTCTGAGTACACGAGCCTCACCAGGAACTGTTAAGAAAACTCAATGTCATCCGAGCACACGAGTGATTGTCCTGAAACGTCGGATTCTAAACGTCTCGCTGGCGTCAGACCGAAGGAGCCTCGTCACCGGACTCCTCCTCTGATTTGCCGTCAGACTTGAGATCGGCCGTTTCAGTCTCGTCCTCGGCCGGACTCAGATCTGTGTCGGCCAGCGACGGAGGCGCCGCTACAGAGAGAGAGACAACAACCACAAGAACCTCAAACTGAGAACAAATATGAAATATAGCTGAGTATTAATAATTGATGAACTTATCTATTGTTGATTATCATTAATTAACCATAAACAAATTTGTAATTCTTGCTACGTTTTGAGAATGTGATTATTCAAACCATAAGCGGGGAGGGACTGGGTGCGCTCTCGGTCCGCCTCCGTGTCGGAAGGAGGAGGGGCTGAACTCTTCAGAGACGACCACTGCCTGCCGCCGCCGGCACCGGGCTCCGCCCCTGCCTCGGACTCCACCCCTGCACCGGGCTCCGCCCCTGCACCGGGGTCAAAGGCATCGCCAGCGTCTCCGGAAAAGTCGGCTGTTGAAACGAGAGACGAGAGGAAGCAGATCCGTCAGTGACCTTTAACAGTGTCATGTGGTCAACGTGTCAGATTGTAATCTGATTACCTGAAACACATTTAACTACATGTGTTACTGAGGTAAAAGAAATAAAATCGTGTTTTTAAAGAGTTTTAACGTCGACGCCGACGTGTGAAGTGAAACACACTTTGTCAGTTTGTCAGTTTGTGAAACGCCTCCTGTTCTCCCTCTTGTGATTACACAGAAGAAACGTCGCTTTAAGGAAAAACACCGACTTCCTCTAAGTGTTAATTACACAAGTCGAGTGTGGACCCACAACACGCACACTGACACTTGGACGTGTCGACAACAGGCTGCGACTGAACGTGCGCTGCAGGCGACACGGGCCTCGGGTGTGGAGGCGTCACACGTTATATTTATCAGCTCACAGTGACTCATCGGAAGAAACAGCTGAATTCCCAGCAGCCACTGCGGCGTGGCGTCCTGGGGTTCGGATGATTGTTTTTAACATGAACTTAGGACAAATAAAATGATGAATACAAGAAAGTAGAAGCTTCAATATGATCCTAAAACTGCTAAATAATAAAAGTAATAAAATGATCTGGAACCATAATATTAGATGAGAAATGATTATTCTGGTTCATCAGGATATTTATCAGTTTTAAATACATATTGGACAGTGGACCATGAAAAAGTAGTTAAATGTATCTGACTTTTCTTTAGTCAATTTGCATCAGATAATATTTTAAAGCTGAAAAATAGTAAATGTTTAAATGTATAAATATTTAAATGTTTAAATCCTTCTTCTAAAACTGATGTGAACAAACCGTTTTGTGTTGTTTTAATGTTCCACATAGAGTTTAAAACTATAAGTGATATTGCTGCTGCCAGTGTCGAGTGTGTGGGAATCGAACAGAGACACGAACCGTCCACTGGCGACAGGCGTCCTGCAGAGTTGCTGCTCACGCTCTCTCGCTCCTGCTCCGACGGCGCCCTCTTCAGGCGAGGAGCAGGAAGTGGGGCTTTGGCTGCTGGAGCCTCAGTGGAGTCGTCTGAGAAGAAAAACACAGACTGAGATTTAAACTACTTTCCTACTTGAGGGGATGAATATACGTATCTTCTTGTGATTGAGCAGAAGACTCAGTAAAGCGTAGTGTACCGTGAACGTTGGTGCTGCTCGGCAGGGGACTGGTGGGACTGGTGGGACCGGTGGGACAGGTGGGACTGGTGGGACCGGTGGGACAGGTGGGACTGGTGGGACTGGTGGGACCGGTGGGACAGGTGGGACTGGTGGGACTGGTGGGACCCGGCGGGGGTTTGGCGGCCTGGCACGGAGGCGGTCTGGGGCTGACGCTCGGCGGTTTGGACCTGGGGGGCGGCTCCGGTCTGGACTCTTCGTTCTCCGCCGGGACGGGGGGGTGGATGTCGGACATGGCTGCAGGATGTGAAGTTTCACGTTTCACGATACAGTTTAAATCATATCAATATATTTATATTTATCAGGATATTAAAGAGATTCACCTTTGTCTCCGTCCACTTTGTCCTGAGAGGACGACGACTCAGACTGAAGACACACACACAGGTTTAATGTGTCGCTGAGGACACGTCAGTTATCAGCAGCACATACGTTTGAATACGTTATTTGAAGAACTCAATGTGACCAAACCCACCTTCTTCACAGCCATCCTCTCCTGTCGGGCCTTCATCTCAGCCATCAGGTCCATTCCCATCACAGGAACTCCAATATGGCGAGGTTTGTGGGGGTGCTCCTCCTCCTCCTCCTCCTTCTCCTCCTTCTCCTCCTCAGCAGGAGGCGGACAGACCTCCGTCTCTGAATCTGAGTGGTTCACGGCCTGCGCCCTGTGGAGCTCCTGATGCGGCTCCGCTGGGGGGGCGGCGTTCTTTATGGGCGGTGCAGGGGATGTGGGCTCCTCAGTCACGGGGCTGACAGAAGAAGAGGGGGCGGCGGTGCTGGAGGTCACGGGCTGAGGAGGCGTGATGGCGGCGGCTCCGTGGCTCTTCTCTGAGCGGGACGTCCGGGATTTGATGAGGTTGAAGAAGCCGCTCTTCCTGGACTCACGTTTCTTCTCTGTTGCTTCCTGCGGGTTTGACGCTGAACCTTTGACAGATGGAAGTCTGAAGAAAACAAGATCAACTTTTTACTTTTACTTTCGGGAGTTTTGTTTTTATGAACCAATCAAATCTCAGTTTTCACACTTTTTGATACAAATCATTTTTTACGCTGACGACACACAACTCTACTTCTACATGTTCAAACTCTCACTTGAAGCTGAGTCTGATGACTTTCTTGGAGAAGAAGTCGTCCAGGCCCTCGTCCAGCTTTCCCATGATGCTGTTCTGCTCGCCGTCTGGTGGCGCCGAGCCGCCGGCGGCCTGTCGCTGAAAGGGAACGGTGGAGAAATGAGTCAGCAGCTCGTCTTGGATTCATTTGACTTCACTCATCGAAAGTCTCGACCCTCAGTCCGACAGAAACCTACACGTGGTCGACTGGGCTTCGTCCTCTTCTTGGGTTTCGGTCGTAGTTTGGTGCGATGCTCCAGCAGCTTGTGGTCCACCGGCAGCAGATCGCCCAGAGGGAGGGACCTCGTGTCCGTGGACCTCGGGGGAGGAGGGAGGTCTCTGTACGCTGACATCCTGTCGGGTAACGGCGAAGAAGGAGGAGGAAGAGGAAGGTCCTCAACATGGATGGGAACCTCCTCCAGAGCTTTGTCCAGGTCAAACTCCATCTCTGTCGGACAGGATATACAAAAATATTATAAAATATAAATATAATTTAATTAATTTTAACGTGACAGAGTTGGACTGAGTTTATTTGTCGTGTGATTTTGTGTTTCACCCACCGAAGGCCACAGAGACGGGACGCAGCATCCTCACCAGAATACTCTTCCTCTTCGTCATCTGAGGAGCAAACATTGGATCTTTTTTATATTTCAACTCAAACAGATCATTTAAGTTTTAGCTCAAGTTCAGTGATTGTGGCCAAAAGAAATCGCGATAATGATATTATCACGATTTCTTTATAGAAGATCAGTGAAGTTCATCTTTCAAATTGTTTAATGTGAGTTTTATCTCATTTCTGGCAAATTAATTAAAATCTAAATACAACAAAATACTAACACGTACAAGGACTGTGCAGATGATGACCTCATTACGATCAGAACTATTTTCACATTAATGTATTAAATGATGATAAGTGTAAAAGTATTAAATACAAATTCAGAGTTATAATTATTAATTTAAATTATTAATTTTACACTAATAACTCAAACTATTTTAAGGTGTGAACCAGACTCATCGCGACATAAAGAAATGATTCAGGCTCTGGATGGATTCACACGACATCATCATACACGTCATATTAACACGTTATCAATAATTCTTTCCTACCATGCACGTGTCCATATCCTGCAGCCCGTGTTTCCGCTGTGGTTTGTGTTCCTGCTCCTGGTTCTGGTTCTCCGACTGCAGAACCGTCTCGTCCAGAACCTCGGCCTCCATGTGAGGCGCGTGACGCAGCAGAGGCGGGTCCTTCCTGCTCAGATGGTCGGCCTGGAGACGGAGGGAGGACGGAGGGATGAGGAGACACAACAAAAAGAGAGACGAACAGAAAGATGGAGGCCAGACTCACCAGAGTGTGTTGTGACCTGGACAGAGACTCCAGGATCTCGTCCACGATGCGATCGGACAGACACGACGCCAAGCTGAGCTTCACCTCACTGAAAAAACAAAAAACCACAGGACAGAAAATCAGACTGACGGCCGGGGACCACGTCTCAGACTTACCTCGAAAGGTTCTGTATGGTTTATTAATATTATTATAAAAAGTCATCTTCTCAGTCAGATTTAAATCATGATTCACGGACGTCATCAGATCTTTGACTCTGTGGCTCCCACATTAGAAAATGATCAGATATTTAAAACCTTTAAACTGCAGGAAGAAGAAAAGCTTCAAGACATCATGTGGCCAATCAGACCTGATCTTGTTGATGATGTCGACGCCGGACTGCTCCAGCAGCGTGGTGGTGATGAAGCTGCGGGGGATGGTCATCCTCCCGGCTCCGGCCGTCAGCAGCTCTTGACTAAGGCTGCTCCTCTTCATCACGTGAGGACACAGGCCCTCAGCAGCGTCCACCATGGACGCCAGCATCGTCTGAGGAGGAGGAGGAGCGAGGTTAAACTCAGGGATTTAGAGTTTGTTAAAAGCAGCAGCTAAACGCTGTGAGCTCGGTACCTGCAGCTGTTCGTCCATCACCCTCGCCACCTCTCCAGCCATCGACTCCAGTTTGTCCTGAATGGCTCCGACGCAGGCGCCCCTGCCCCCCCCGCTCCTCAGGTGGTACAGGTTGGGGAGGAGCTGCAGGGATGAGCCAGATAAAGAGAGAAGAAGACCACAAAGTTGAATCCCTGAATCTTTTGTTCTCCTCTGATTGTCTCCTGTCACGTCGTCTCACCGTCTTGGAGTTCCTGGCGTCCTTCATGAGGTTCTCCGCCACCTTCATGTCCTCCTGAACCGAGCTGCTCTCCGTGAACTTCAGAGAGTTGAGGTGATCCTGCACCTTCACGCACATCATATCCATCATCTGTAGACAAGGAGAGGTCAGAGGTCAGAGGTCAGAGGTCAGAGGCCAATCCCAGTTAGGCTCCAGCTGTGTGGTCTCCTGCCTGTTGTGTGGTGGTGGTGACGATCCCCTGCTGCAGCCTGTACGCCTGCTCCTGCAGGTATTTACGTGTCTCGTGGTTCCTCAGCAGATACTGTTCCATCTGCAACACCACACAGGAACCTGACTACAGAACTCTGTGCAACATGATTTCTTATTATACATATGATTATAAAGGGACCTTTAATAAGGCGTCCTCCGTCTTCTCCGGGTTCGCCTTCAGCGCCTGAGCAGCGTCCATGATGGGAACAGGCATGAAGCGAATGGTGTAGTTCCTGATAGAACGAGGAATAAGAAATGTACAAAGATCCACATCAGGGTTTAAACCATTTAACACTAGAATAGTGACAAATAAGAAACTTACACAGGACAGTTACAGTGTTTTACATCGTTAAACCGGATTAAAACAATTAAATAAAGTAAATAAAATAATACAATGCAGCATTAGAACAATAATAATAAAATAATAAAAATGAAAGAACTCTCATAAATATCAGTCCTCTAAATATTTTTTTCATCAAGATCAATTTATTTCTGAGAAAACGTCTGATACAATAAACTCACAATATGTAACTTTGGCCACTAGGGGTCTCCTAATCAAAACAATAACAAAAGAGCTAGTTTGATGATGTCGTGAAGCAGCGTGGGATCATGGGAGTTGTTGTCTTCTTGAAGAAGACGCCTGAATTACAGTGAGTTGTCTCTTCGCTGGAAATCGGTTGAGAAACAAACAAACAGACAAACACTCACTTCTCCAGAGCGGCAGCGACGTCCTGGAGTCCCTGAGAACTGACGTTGTTTCTGTCCCACACTATCGTCCTGCAGACACACACAGAGGAGGAGGAGGAGGAGGAGGAGGAGGAGGAGGAGGAGGAGGAGACTGAGGCGACTGAGCTCTAAACACTTGACCTCTGTGATCGGTTGTTTCTGGTGCTCACCTGAGTTTGGTGTTGATCTGCAGAGCTTTCGCCAGCATCTTGGCGCCCATGTCTCCCATGGCGTTTCCACTGATGTCCAGCTTGGTCAGAGACGTGTTGCTGCCCAGAGCGTTGAGGACAATGGAGAGGTCGGCCTTCAGCCGGGAATCCGCCAAGGACAGCGAGGTCAGCGGCTGCAGAGGAGGAGAGAGAGGGGAGCGATTTTTAATCAGACGATTTCATCCAAAAACGCCTGATGGATGAAATAAAGACAGGAAATTAAATAATGAATAAATATTTGAAACTCACTGAATCCTCCTCCTGAATCATGTGGACCAGGTTGTCCAGGACTGGAGACACATTTCTGGAGGAGCATCAGTTCAATGAGCATCAATATACATGGAACCAGAACAACTGGAACAACCAGGATGTTTCAGAGGTTTTTCACCCACTTGGACTTGATGTTGTGGAAGTTCTTGCCCAGTGAGAGGGTTCTGACGGAGCGGTTCTTGGCGAGCCACACCAGCAGAGTGATTAGATCCATGTCCAGACCTGAGGAGACAGAAACGAGTCACGATCAGAGTCAGTTCAGTTCGTAAAACGTCCAAAGATGTCCTCACCGTTGTCAGAAATGTCCAAACTGGAAATGTTGGGGATCTCTGCGATGCAGCCCTCCAGGATCTGGGAGCCTCCTGAACGCAGCTACGAGCAAACAGACGTCGCTTTGTCACAATCTCACAAAGCAAACTGTGGATATCTATTTTCATTTATCAGCTGTTCTCTGAGTTCACGTGTGTTTTACCTCACAGCAGCTGAGATCCAGAGAAACGTCGTTGAGGCTGGGGTTACAGCCGAGGCCCAGCAGCAACGACCTGCACACGGAAAGAACATCAAGAGTCAAAGATCCTCATCCTCCGTCTGATTTACAGACTAATTCCACAAACTGTCTTATAATAAAAATGGAACAAACAGGCTGTGTGGCTGTCAGTGGGGGCGGGGCCCAACCCCAAAGGGCCTGAACCTGAAGCGTTACCGTCCTCTGAGGTCAAATAGAAAGTTTGTGAGATCATCAACTAGTGTGTGGACATTTCTCATCTTCTGGTTTCCGTCCCTTCTGTCCTGCACCTTCTGTTTATCACGTTTGGACATACGAGCTTTTGTTTACTTTGTGACTGAAGCATTTTCCACTTCCTGTTAAACCTCTGCGATGTTTTTTACCGTCCTGATAAAAAGCAGTTTTCTTACTTCAGAGCCTCCAGCGGCAGCCGGGTTCCCGACAGGCTGACGGAGCTCAGAGCCTGAGAGCCGCTGAAGAACTGCTTGAAGGACGAAGGGATTTCTTTACACTTCCTGTGTGAGAGCGAGGAGAGACGGCGCGTCAGTATTGACACGGTAAGAACATGTGACTGAAAAGGAACCAATCAGGAAGAGAACATTTTTGCTTCCTCCTCGTGTATCATCTATAATAACACTGGACACTGTTTGATGAGTTCAGGTTTAACATCTGACCTGTGAGAGAAGACGGTCTTTGACATGTTCAGGACGGAGAGATGCTTCAAAGATCCTCGAAGCAAAGACGAACACACCTGGAAAACACAGAAATTACACTGAGACAAAAGAGGACGTACACAAACAGGACAACCATGTTCCTGACATGTTCCTGACATGTTCCTCACATGTTCCTCACATGTTCTGCAGGTTCTGTATGTCAGTAACATGTCAGAGTGAGTCCATGTGAGGATACAGCAGGACAATGTGTGGAAGCTTCCCAGTGAGCGAGTGGACGTGTTGATGAGGTTTCTAACACGTGACGGACGTGAAACTGGAAGAACACAAATATGTGTGTGTGTGTGTGTGTGTGTGTATGTGTGTGTGTGTGTGTGTGTGTGTGTGTGTGTGTGTGTGTGTGTGTGTGTGTGTGTGTGTGTGTGTGTGTGTGTGTGTGTGTGTGTGTGTGTGCTGCTCACCTGCTCCAGAGAGCAGTCGCTGTTGGACAGATCCAGAGTCTCCAGACTGTTGGAGTGACTCAGGAAACTGTGCAGGTTCTGTGAAGAAAAACATAAAAACATAAATTGAATAAACGTTGGCGTTGAGCCGGAGATGAGACGAGAGGCGGAGCCGGAGATGAGACGAGAGGCGGAGCCGCACCTGGAGGTCGTCGCCTCGCAGCGAGTTTCCCGACAGGTCGAGGTGTGTGAGGGTGGTGGCCACGACTGGGTTCGCACAGAGAGACTGACAGAGGATGTTCACTCCTGCAAATACAAAACTGACCTGAAGAAACTCTTCAGAAAGAGGAAGATGTGTTGTCTCTGTGTGTTTGTTCACCTTTAGGAGACATGGACGTCCTGCAGAGGTTCAGGTGCTTCAGGCCCATCGGCAGTTTGGCGAGTTGAGCGCTCAGAGCAGCAGCACCTGCACAGAGAAGCCTCCATTGGTCCAGCTCACACCTGAGATTAACCTGACACCTGTATCTGCAACCTGCACTGTCTGTGTGAGTCTGTGTGAGTCTGTGTGAGTCTGTGTGAGTCTGTGTGTGTTCTAACCTTTGTCCTCCAGCGAGTTGTTGCTCAGGTTGAGTGTGTGCAGCGTGGAGGCGGGGTTTTGTGACAGAGCGCCGGCCAGTTTCTGAGCAAAATCACTGACGAGAAATGTGAGCGACAGAACATCACAAACACACAAACACACAAACCTCCATGCAACACAAAGACATGAAAACACTAACTGACACTGATTCACATGAGCGTGACCAGTTCTCTTATTTGACCTCTGACCTCTTGAGTCCAGCGTTGTCCAGAACCAGCTCCTCCAGTCGACTGGATCGAGCCACGACCCTGAGGATCTGATCGCACACGTCTGTCGACTGGGCAACACACACACACACACACACACACACGTCACTATGACATCACAACATGACAACCAATAAGATTAGAGACGTGATCTACAGCTCGTTTATAAAAAACAATCATTCATCACCATGTGGTCGAGCTCACTTCGTTATTACTAATTTAAGAAGTGAGCATCGTCTGATTGTGTGTGTGGTTGTTTGTGTGGTGCAGAGGGAATTCTGGGTAAAAGTGTCCGGCAGCTTGTTACCAGTTTGTAGTCTTTGGTGGAGAGTTTGGTGAACCACTGGTTGAACTCCAGCGCTGCGATGATCGCCACCAAATCCCTGTGAAGAAGAAGAAGAATTTACATATTCAGACAAACGTTGTTTTATTCTTTGGAGCAAAAATAAGAATAAACTTTAATATTGTTTTTGTGAACACAAATAAAAACAATAAAACAAAACATTTAAAAGTTACGGTACAAATTAATCTGTTGGTAAAACTCTGTAAGTAAAGATGGACGACAGGACAAAGTGAAGCCAAAACATCTAATTGACTTTGAGCTGCTGAGTCGAGGACGAACCTGTTTTCCAGGTGGACAAAGTCCTGCAGGTTGAGTTCTCTGGTGTCCTGGGTGAGATAGATGGTGTCCACGTCCTGGACGACGAGGACAAGTGGGACGGACAGGAAGAGGAGACAGATTAATGATGGTGCGTTCAGGTGCAACACAAAGCAGAGGAGGAAGAGAAGGGACGTGAGAGTCATTAAAAACAGATGCAGAAGAAGACGTCACTGACCCATTGGACCTCCTCCCTGTACGGCACCCCCAGGTTATCACACACACACCAGTACTGATGAGAGAAACCACCTGAAAACAACAAGTCTCTTTAGCCTTTCAACACTTCGGACGTTTCACTGACGAACACATGTACGATGTGCGGCTGGTTACCGCAGGGTCCGAGCTCAGCCGAGCCCTGGTCGTCCCACATGGCCTGAAGCGCCGCCGTCCTCTCCGGAGGCTTGAGACTCAACTTCCTCATCACCTTCCTTCCTCAAAGAAGAAAGAAACATTCACCTTCAAACACATCGTCCACATTTTTAATGTCCACGTCAGGTGAAGACATCTTGTCCACAAAACCTCCAACCAGGTTCAATGTGGTGTGTCTTCCCCCTGGGGGTCGTGGGGTGTAACTGCGGCCTGTGTGGTACCTACACAGGTGAACCCGTGGGACAGATCCGGTGCAGACAGCTGCCGATATGAGCGATGACCTCGTCCACCTCCTCCACCGAGTTCAGCCGGAGGCTCCAGGGGCCGCGCTCGTGCTCCAACACCAACTGAACACACACACAACACACACACACACACACACACACACACACACACACACACGCACCACCAAATAACATCTTAAATTTTGAAATTAGGATTAAAATTAAAATGTGACAGGTATTTTGTTTGTTTGTGTGTCTGTGTGTGTGTGTGTGTGTGTGTGTGTGTGTGTGTGTGTGTGTGTGTGTGTGTGTGTGTGTGTGTGTGTGTGTGTACCTGAGTGGGCTTGTTGCTGCTGATCCCCTGAATATCCAGGTAACTGAACGACTGTTCAACCTGAAACAACAGACGATGTTTTTCTTAAATTAATTTCAACATCTTTTATTACAAGGACAATGTCATGTTCTGCCACTAGGGGTCTCTGGATCTCCAGTAGAAACTGAATGAGTCTCCGAGGGGCCGAGCCCACTTTTCATTCTCTGACGACTTAACATCCAGTCGCCCGGAGATCGAAAATCTAAACAAAACAAGATCTAACACAAATCGTAAAAAGACTTACCTGGATAAAAAGTATTTTTTGAATCCAACAAAACAGTGTCACACACGTCCTCACAGGCGACTAGGTTATCTTTTAATGTTTTATTACAATTATAAACTTTAGATATATTTATATATAAACTGATTTCTTGTTTTCCCTGAAGGAAGAAAAACTATTATTAAATTATTTTATTGTTTTGACCTCTGATCTTGTGCAGAAAGAAACTTGTGTGAGATAAAAACATGCGTCAGACGTCTGGAGTCTGACTGTTCTTCACATCCACAGATTCAATAAACATTAGATCAGATCAGATTAGCAGCCTCTGCTGTACACAGACACACGTGTATCGTATCCATAAAGTTTTATAAACTGGCTCATCAGGCTGTGAACTTATCGTCATCAGGCAGACGAGCGGCGGCGGCAGATTACACGCTCAGCTGTTCACATACTTTTGGCCACGCAGCGCATCAGGACGTTAAGGTCGACTTCGTGCTCAGTGGCTAACGTGTTGTTTTAGGTCGACTGTCGTCAAGCTCCGACTTGTTCTGAGACGAGAGCTGGAGACGAGACTGTGTCACAATAATCTGAGTCTTTCCTCACACTCGCTTATTTACTTACTCATTTCACAGCTTTAATAAGCAGATTGTCAACAACGAGACGAGTCACCGTGTGGACGATGTCTCTGCGTGAGACTGTAAAGTCTGAATCAGTGTTGACTCCACCAGGACGTTCAACCAAGAGTTTGAGACAGAGGCTGAACAGAGGAGCTGCAGCAGCGGACAATCTGAGGACAGTGTTTTCTGAACAGAAACATTTTACAGTCATAACACTGATTAAAACCATCAACCTGAAGATGAGCAGAACCATACATCTTCTTTAGAGATGGTTTCATAAAGAACAAACCTGTGACCAGCTCCAGTCTGTAGCTGATCCATCTGAACTCAACTGAGAATCAACAGTTTGTATTTATCTTCAACAGTTTAGGAAACGAGTCCAAATGAATCTGACAGACTGGAGGATTAAAGAGGCTGCTGCTGGAGGAATAGTAGTTTTTAGATTAGAAACAGATTTACAGTTTATTCTGATATATATATGGAGCTGGGAATCATTACAACAAGAACAAAACCTCAGGGTCAGGAATACAAAATAAATCACAGGGGGAACAGGAATGTAAAAAAACAAGCTACAAATAGTCTGCAGGACAAATGTCTGGAGCTCAGACGTAACCTCGCACACGTTTCCCCTCCAGAGAGAAAGTCAAAATAATGGTGGAGTCCGAACTCGCTGCCAAAACAGAGCAAGTGAGCGAGAGAGAGAGGAAGGGAGGAGGAGGATGGGGGGGGGCGAAGGAAAAGGTAGAGCTGTGAAAAGGAAAGTGAAAGGTTGAAGAAGAGAGGGAACAAATTAAAGAAAGTTGAATATGTAGGGAGAGAAAGTGGGAGAAAGAAAAGAGAGAGAGGAAGAGGAGGGTGGATACATGTTTGGACAGGAAAGAGAACGAGAGGCAGCAAGTGTGTAGAGAGAGAGGAAGAGGGGGGGGGGCGAGAGAGGGCGAGGGACATAGAGAAACAGTACACCCCCCCCCCCCTCTCTCTCTCTTTCCTTGCCAGCTGTTAAATTCCTCCATTGTCTTTTCCCTTCACACGAGGAACAGAGCAGCGTCTGTCTCACACAGACGAACCTTCAACGCTCTGCAACAACAGATCAGGGGTCAGCCGGCAAGGAGGTGATCTGATAACCTACAGTTTGGACACATTAGCCTGGGAGAGAGACGTCCACTGCTGAGGACGTCGATGGAACTCACAGACCAAAGAGACATGTCTCCTATTCTCTCTGAAGGAAAAGTCACAGTTCATTCACGTCTCCTCTGAAGGTCAAATCTCCAGAGTTGTGAAATCGTCCCGAGTCCATGGAATGTGTTGTTTTTATGTGTTCAGAGCGTTTAAACATCTCTTTCCAATATCCCATAATAACAAAGAGCAAAGTTCAACAATCAGGTTTGACCACAGGTTGATAAAGAAACTTGTTATCGTAGCTTGTGAGAAGTTCACATGAGAAGTTACTATTTAGAGCCGATTGTAAAATGATGTAAACTGCTTTTTAATTGATGACGTCAGCGACTCAGCCAATAGGGACGCAGGCTTTAGAAAGTGTTTATCTTTGGCAAAGTCATTTTCTTTGCAACGAATGAAAAGCATCTCATCCAGAAACCACCAGCGAGGATGTGCTTCCTGTTTCTGCATCGATACAAATGTGTGAACACATTTGTATCACAGCAGATTTATAAAAAGCTTTCCCACAGATTTGTGTTTCACATCAGAGAGAAACCTGGAAGTTTACCAGAGTCGTCCAAATAGAGGCTGAGAAAGAGGAAGCAGTTTCTGTAAGTGTCAGTTCACTTCTCTTCTTGATATTTTAAGACTCTGATGACCCATCATTTATAAAATAAGATGTTTAAAACTCAAATGAGCTCAAATCCCTGTTGTCCACTGTTCTGTTTAAAGACAGTAAATAATATGAGAATCAACCTTTTTCCATTTACTTTTCCTTTGACTGTTTCCAGACTGTTTTTCTCTGCCTCTCTCTCTCTCTCTCTCGCCCTCCAGGTCGAACTTTTCTTCCTCTCAGTGTTTTCCTTTCCCACAGGCTGCGTTCTCACAGCTGCATTGTGGGTAAAACTATCAAATATCTCCATATGGTGGGACCTGCTCTCATCTGGGCAGAGACTCAGAGGCCAGTTTGAGAAAGAGAGGGAAGAGGAGAGAGAGAGAGAGGAGAACACTGAACTGATCTGCGTTTTTAAAGTGCAGAATAAAGAGAAATGAGGAGAATTCACTGTGAGGTTATGAATATGTTTGAAAAACGACACAGATTTCACCTCCAATCCCCAGAAACTGTAGAGCTGCTGGTCAACAGCTGTAAAAAAGGGTTTTTGTCTAATTTGACTCAAACAGGAGGAAACACTGAGGCCGGTGGATTCAAGAAACGACTGAGCAGTAAAAAACAGATTCACAAACCTTGGCCGGGAGCCGAGTCGTCAGCAGATAAGCTCGATGGGACGCCAACGCCTGAGAACAGAGACAGAGACAGAGACAGACATCAGACATCAGACATCAGACATCAGACAGACGGACGGACAGAGAGACAGACATCAGACAGACGGACCTGAAGAGTCTCAGGAAACACACCGAAGACGAGATCCCACTTTCCGTTTGGAAGATGAACCTGATTCGGAGTCATTTACAGTTTCCTTGACCTTTGACCTCCGACAACCAAAATCTAATAAATCTAATCTTTGGGGGAATTTCCTCGAGGTGTTCTTGAGATTTCTCGTTCACGACAATGAGACAAACAGACAAGAAACAACAACAACATGGAAACACCCGTTTTTACAAGTTCAAACTGTTGATCTGATCATTTAGATTCTTAATAAATATTAGTATTTGTACATCGCAGATCAACTGTTGCTGTAGATAAACCAAAGAATTATGCAAATATACAAAACTCATATATCTTTTACTATTTATTAGTTTATTCTGCTACACTGAATATGTTTTATACTTCCTTACGTCTACATTGAATGATTGATCTGTGAATGTGTGTGAGCGGATCAGAAGTTTCCCTCTCGACCAACAGCTTCGTCTATTTTCACTTGGTCAACAGATGGGACGTTTTCCCGCTGGCTGGAAAACGTCCCATCTGTCCCCACGTGTTGGACGTCTGTCCTGCAGGAGAGAGAGTTCACGATGAGGCCGCTCGCTCGGCCAGCTGCGTTTCTCACTGACGGGATTTGAGTTCTTTGAGTTTGAGTTACGGTCTGAACGTGAAGAATCTACTTCGTCACGTTTTCACTGCAGAGGAATTACAAAACAGAAAGAATGAGAGGAAGCAACGGAGGGAGAACAGTTGAGAGAGGTCACTCCGGGTCGTGTGAGGTCAGAGAACAGCCAATAGGACGGAACGGAAGGGAGTGTCGGCCAATGGGGTGCGGCGTCGACCCGGGCCGAGGGGCGGGGCCTGTCAGGACCCAGCGTGAACAAGCTGGTTCTGTTTATAACGTCTGGAAACGCGTCGCTCAGACCGACGAGGGCGAGGGAGCAGGTGAGAGAGAGCACAGGCCGAGCACATGACAGGAAAACAGATGTGCACCAGGACAACATCTGGAGCAGGACGCACAGCGAGCAGCATCTGGAGCGACGGGTTTAGATTCTGTGGTTCAGGCGATGGAACAGTTCACACACAGACCAGCAGCTGTAGAACCAGAGGATGAAGGAGCCGCTTCTAAATCTGATCGTTAACTGAAGCCAGATCATCACGATTTCTGAACAGGAAACGGGTGCAGTCGAAAAATCAGTCGAAAATTATGTTGGATTATTCCTTTTGGCAAAAATATAAAAATACACAAAACACAAAATGGGTATCCTGAAATAAACGAAACTAATAAACTCAACTGTGTGTGTGTGTGTGTGTGTGTGTGTGTGTGTGTGTGTGTGTGTGTGTGTGTGTGTGTGTGTGTGTGTGTGTGTGTGTGTGTGTGTGTGTGTGTGTGTGTGTGTGTGTGCCGCTCTGAGTTGCTCCAGTCAAGTCCAGACAGGAGCAGCCTCCACATTCTGCAGAGTCGTGGAATGTGGCAGAAGGTGAAGTTTTAAAATGTTGAGCTGAACTCTGTGTTACCAGAAGGTTCCAGGTTTGAGTCCTGTGAGTTTTCACACACACACAGTTCATAGACGAGATGTCTGCTCCTGTTGCTTTGTATCAGGAATCAGGTCTTCAGTGATTCTCTGGAGGACGAAGCTGGAGGTTTGAGAGACGAGAACTAATGTGGATTCAGAACTATTTGGTTCTTTTGGTTAGAGGCTCCATCATCCAGACGAAGGGGAAACCTTCTCTTAGGCACGAGCAGAAATACAGACACACCCCAGCAACATTATCAGACTGATCTGCTGGGACAGTTTCAGCCGTGAGCCTCCAGACTGCGACACAGCGCTGGTCTCCTCTTTATACTCGTATCACGTGTCACAATCAGACCAGATTCGATGCTGCACGTCCTCGGAGGATCAACACACAGGGGAAGCTGATAAGATGATGAGAAGATTCCTGGAACTAGTAGATAAATATAGATACAGATGAGAAGTGAGAAGTTTTTTCCTAGTACTACGACAATGGTTAAAACTGAATCCCAAAGGAGGAGCAGAGTGTGAGCTGCTATCCTGAAGGACCTGGTGACGAGTCTGTGAACGAGGGAAACAGGGAAGTGCTGGAGCGACTCTGACCATCAGATCCTGACTCACAGCAGCAGCAGCTCCTCTCACTCAGCTAGTCGCTGCCCTTCCAGGTATTTAACAACCACACGCGGCCTCTCCTGGGCGCTTCCACCCAGAACCCAACACAACAGAACCAGGAGGGACCAGGCAGAAGAAACCACCGCTGCAGGTCACAGGGTTAAAACTCGTCTCTTCTGCTCGGCAGCGTCTCAGAAACTTGAACCTTCTGTTCATGTTTGAGCTTCTCGACCTGCAGCGACACGTCCAAGTGGAGTTCCGTCTCCTGGAGTAGATGAATTATTACCTCAGGTTGTGTGTTCAGTCCCTGTTCCTCTGCAGGTTTACTCAAAAACTACTAAACCCATTTACATGACGTTTTGTGGAGGGGTGGGGCCTGACGCAGCAAACTTCTCTCCTGTGATGGGAAAGGAGTGAATTTCCTTTTTAACAAGAAACCAAACCTGCTCATTTTGTGTGAAAGTGTAATTGTGACCAGGTCTTTGCTGTTGGAGCCGATCGGAGGATTCTAGTTCTAGATTCTATGTATTTTTGATGATGAACGTATGGAGAGAGGGGGGGCATGAGGTCGTGACCCGGACACTCGCTGCTGCAGGTCATGTACATTTTACACGTGAATTCAAACGCTAAGTGTCACATTTAGAAATCAACTGAGCCGTCACTCACCAGCACTCGGTTCTCCACCTTGTCACCTTTGACCTCCAGCTGGACTTTGCGCCGCAGGGTCAGCTTCACCCTCCGACCCACGGCCTCCCGCACGCTCTCTGCAACGGGAGGGAAACACGGTCAGAGCGACACCTGACGATTAACAGCACAACAGCTGGAGGCGTCAAATTACAGCTCAGAACACACCAGAGGTTCAGAGCTGTGATTTCATGAAGTCCCAGCGAAGCCACGAATAGAAGCAGCTCGGCCTCGCTCACAAACTCAGGGTTTAATTAAAGTGGGAATAATGTGGTGCTTCGTGAGGCCTTCAGGCGCACTCGTATTTACAAGGTTCATCAGTAGGAATCCACACAAACACTGCAGCACTAACACAAGGGTCGTGTTGGTTTTATACATTTAACGACGTTGTATCTCAGTATGTTGAAGATATGATGTTAAAACAACAGAGATGAAGATACAGAAACATATAGAATCGTCTTTAATGACAAACATATTGAACAGGAACTTAAACACGTCTGTAGATCTGTTGAGTTTCTGCAGGTGAGTCTTCTTCATCTTCTTCATCATCTTCTCCGTCTTTATCTTCTTCTTGGTCATCATCTTCATCGTCTTCATCACATTCTTCATCTTTGTCTCTTCCCTCATCTCAGTCTTCATCCTTTCCTTCTTCTTCTCCTTCGTCTTCCCATTGTCCTTTATTTTCTTCTTCTTTTTCAATCCAGATGTTTTGGCTTCATTTTTGGGAGCAGTCATGTCGTTCATCTTTATTTACTGTAACATTTCAGATGTACGTTCTTCTTCTTCTTCTTCTCCTTCTTCTTCTTCTTCTTCTTCTTCCTCTCCAGCTGTGGCTCCTCGTTTACAGTTACGTTACAGTTACGTGTTTCTGCAGATTTGCGTCTGTCCGTGTTTGTTTGTCTCTATATTTACTCTGAGCGACAGTCGTGGTGGAGGAACGCTGAGACTTTGCTGGTGCAGCTGTGGGAACATCCACAGAGACACAGGGGGGAGGGGGAGAAGAGGCGAGGGAAGAGAGAGAGGAAGTGAGGAGGTAAACTGAGGGTAAGAGTGTGTGTGTGTGTGTGTGTGTGTGTGTGTGTGTGTGTGTGACAGGGAGGGCCCGCCTTCATGACATCATGCCGCCCTCCTCCTCTCGGTGCCCGGACACATAACAAGGTCACGAGGAGGATGAAAACATTACGGCATGAAGCGGCGTGGAGGCTGATCAGAAACACATGAACCCCCCCCCAGCAGATCTCAGGGGGTTTAAACTAGACGAAGATGGTTCCTCCTCTTCTCTGTTTAAAGCTTTAATCAGTGTTCAAGCTCTTTGAGTAAAACCGAGAGAAATAGTTCAACTGAGGTGGTTTTATTGGTGCATCTTTTCTATTAACTGCACTGACGTGTTCCTGACGTGTTACTGACGTGTTCCTGACGTGTTCCTGACGTGTTACTGACGTGTTCCTGACGTGTTCCTGACGTGTTACTGACGTGTTCCTGACGTGTTACTGACGTGTTCCTGACGTGTTCCTGATGTGTTACTGACGTGTTCCTGACGTGTTACTGACGTGTTACTGACGTGTTCCTGACGTGTTCCTGACGTGTTCCTGCTGCTGCTGCTTCACAAACACTCACTACACAACATGTCAGGACAACATCTTATCTAAAGCATCGGACATGAAACTTTAATCTTTTAATCTCTTTCTTTAACATGTGAGATATTTTCACAGATTTCTCTTCCAGCTTGTGAAACGTGATCTCTTTCTTTCTGTTTAGTATCACGATAACCTGAATACAGAGTTTGGACTGTGAGTCAGCGGAGGTGTGGACTCCATTACAGACCAAAGGTCACGTTATCCTGGACAATTAAAACCGGCTCCATTCATTCGGACCAAACAAGAAATCTAAAGTGCGGCTGAAGCGATTTATCGACTATTTGATTTCCTGAAAAAATAATCTTCAACTACTGTTTTGATTTGTGAGGCCACCGGCTCCTGGTGTGGACGCATAAACAGGCATCGTGTGTTTGGAGTAGAACCGGCGTGTGGACGGTCGGCATCAACCTTGTGATGCTTTGCTGGTGATGAGCAGCATCAGGTCGACGTGTCCAAAGCAGCAGCTGAAAACACAAAGCTCCATTCATCCGTCTGTCCGACGACGTCCAGTGAGAGACGAGCTGCAGGCGTCCTCACACAGAGCACGGGGTTATGAGTCAGCCTCACTCAGCAGCCACTCGTCTGTCTGACAACATGAAGCTTCACTGCAGCTCCAAATCACTTTAAACTCTAAAGAATTGTACATTTTGTCCATTAAATCAACACAACTGTTCCACCTGAAACCAGCAGCTGGATGAAAGTGAGTCTGATGTGTGAGTGTGAACATGAGAAAGTTTCCTCCTTCTCTCCCTGAGCGTCTGTTCTCTGTGACTCTGCTGAGTGGGTTCCATCTCCTGTGAGAAGAACTGACTGAGAGTCAGCTTCAACTGTCACAACCAGCTGCAGCTGAAGAGTGAAGCTGAACTGAGATCAGTTAAAAAGACTCAGAAGTTATTAAAAACCAGAGTTTATCTCCAATATTCAGCAGGAAACTTAGAAACATGAAGAATCCTGAACAGAGTTTGGTGGATTTGTTACAGCTGCAGCTCTTCAGGGTCAGGAAGCAGAGGATCATGGGTAATATCCAGTGCAACACATTGAAACCACTTCATCGCTCGGACACTGAACGCTGGCTGCAGGGGGCGCTGTTGTTCAGGAATAGTTACGAATGCTGTTTTCACACATGAGCCCCGGAAAATGTTCGGAAACTTTTCTGGTGTTTGACGCATAAACTCGTATAAACTCTGCTGTGGAAAGATCAGTGTTGTTGTTTGCAGCTCATCCACACCGGCGTCGGCCCTCATCACCAGAAGATCTGGAACCTCCTCGTGTTTCCAAGTGGACGTCTTCGTCTTCTACGTGTACGGCTCCTCTTCTTCATCCTGAGATCTTTGTGTTCTTCCAGTTCACGTCACGTGTTAGAAACCTCATCAACACGTCCACTCTTCTGTACATTTGTGTTCTCCCAGTCTCTTTAAGCTCTGAAGCTCTGATTCTCAGAGAATAATTCAAGATGAGAACAATCTCCCGAGGCCTGATTTCTCTGAGTGTGATTTGCTGCAGCTCGGTTGAACCTAAAGGTCGTGGGTCTCGTTCTCCCTGATTCCAGCGTCAACACTTCCAGCCTGTTCCTGCAGAGGCTCAGTGATTCTCTGTGGTTTAAGTCTCTTCTGATAATATCTCACAATCCAAAGGAATTTCACAGGACACACCCCTGTCCCACAGCCCCCCCACCTCCAGCCTCAGACCAGGAAGTGTTCAGCAGAAACTCTCAGGTATCCAGCCTGAGCCTCAGGGCATGGAAATCACAGTCACGAGAGAAAAGTGATTTTCAGAGGCATGAAAATCACTTTAACATTATTATAACAGAGTTTCCCTGTGGAGCTCTGGTGATTAAACGTTGTGGTTGTTTTTACAGTCTGTTGTGTATTTCTACAATAAGGTGTAACCCTCAGTAGTGTGTGTGTGTGTGTGTTATTTCCATGGTGCACATGTGTGTCACTGCACTTGTATGTGATTTACTCAAGTTAAGAAACACTAGAAGAGTTTCCCTGTGTCAGTGAGGTTCTACTTTACTTTACTTTAATTTACTTTACTTTAATTTAACCTGAATACAAAGACTCGTTCCAGCGGTGAACTCACCCAGCAGCTCGGTGGGGGGGTCGGTCTTCTCCTGGGACATGTCTCCTCCTGTGCCGGGCTGAGCTCTGAGCTGAGTCCGGGGCAGAGCGCAGGGACCCGGGCAGAGTCGTGTGGAGTCGGGGGGGCTCGGAGCTCCAGAGCCCGAAGAGGCTGCGACAACACGGCGGAAAAACACGAGACGTGTCGGGGCGTTTAGTCCCGTTAGCGTCGGTTCACCTGTCCACACCCGAGATGTGTGTGTGTGTGTGTGTGTGTGTGTGATTTGTTGTGACACACACACACACACACACACACACACACACACACACACACACACACACACACACACACACACACACACACTGCTCTAATCCCTCCTCCTCCTCAGTCAGTTACAAAAAGTTTTCTGTGTTGAGGAAAATGGTGAAAGTCTGACACCTGGTGGACGTTTGTATGTATGTATGTATAATACTACTACTACTACTACTACTACTGCTCATAACAACAACAACAATAATAATATAATAATAACAATAATAATAATATAAATTATTGTTATTATTGTTGATCTTTTTTACTTATTTCCCGAGAGAAACTCGAAACCCCCCCACACAAAATCCAACAACGCTAATACTAGTACTAACATTACTACCTAACCCATAACCCTACTAATACTACTGTAGGCTGCTATTCTTTTTATTATTATTATTATTATTATTATTATTGATATCCCTTAAATATTTCCTGTGAGAAACTACACAACACTTCAACCCCCCCATCCATTAATATGTGAAATGGGTTCCCAAACCTTTCTTGAGAGGAACTAGGAACCCCCCACTAGCCAATAATACTAATAATACTATGACTACAATAATAATAATAATAATAATAATAGTAATAATATGGTTGACGCTCGACCTGTCCAGAAGGTGGCGGTATAGGAGTGTAAATGTTGATTCTCTGATCCTGTGACGTGTGAATACCCAAAATCCTGTTTTATTAATTCATGAGGGTTAAAATTGTCATTATTATTCCTGAGAATTTAAACATTAATGCAGATTTATTTCTCTGTGCACTAATGTGTAATCACCCTGAGTTAAAGGTCCTGGTTGCTTTTGGGTTTGGTTTTCGAGCTGCGAGGGATCACGAGCGTCGGCAGCATCAGACCAAAACACCAGAGCTGTGTTGATAGAGCTGAGATACAGGATTTTATAACGATGGAAAGTTATCGTGGTCATTTTAACCTCCATCTTGAATATTTGTGGCTGTTTTGAAGTCATCAGCTTCTTTACACCTTCCATAACGAGGAAACTTGTGAGGTTGTGTTACTATTGTTCTGTGTTGTGTTGGTGTGGAACGATCTGAGTCTTGCTGCTGCTTGTTGGGACAAATAAAGAAAACTTGAGGTGAGATGGGAGGAAACAGCAAATTCAAGATGTGTCCACTTCACCAGGAAATTCATCCGTCTTGTCTTTGAATATTCTTCATGATATTTCCTGCTTTATAAAGAACTGCTGCTGACAAACAGTATTAACAGTGAGCTCCATCCAGCTGCCGTCATTAACATTCCATCCACGAGCGTATGAATTACATCTTGTATGCAAACCTAATCCTTTAACATCTATGTCTGGCTTCATTTCCATGTTAATGTTTCACCTCAGTAATGATCCTCATTGATCGTCTCCTGTCAAGAGGAACAGTACGAAAGCATCGTGTGTTTCCATCAGGCTGGAGGACGGGTGGTGGTGGAACAGGTGATTCCTGATCCTCAGTTCCTGTAAGTGCTGGGTTTACAGGAATCAGCTGCATGTAGAGCAGTGAGGTGACCCCCTGGCTTTACGCCTCGAGACCCTGTCCATCACGTCTGGATGATTGACAAGAGATGACCCACAACGACTTTCTTCCAGATTCATAAAGGGTCACCGGGACCTTTGACCTTTGACCTTTGACCACAAACCTCTCATCAGGTCATCCAGGATGGGACGGGCAACCTGAGAACATGATACCTCCGGTACCTCCAGTGTGGAGGCACACAAATCATTGTCGACGTTAAATCACGACGTCTGACCCAGTTTTTATATCATCAAATACGTCGGTGTGATGAGAGCGACCTGAAATGACCATCTGTGTGTGTGTGTGTGTGTGTGTGTGTGTGTGTGTGAGTCGACAGCATTATTCCACCCAAGCGTTTCCTGGAGCCTGAACTTCCTCCTGACGAGCAGGAGGAAGCTTCACGTCAGCTCAGCAGAACGTTATCAGCTTCAGGTGTTTTCCCTCTGACGCTGCAGCTTCCTGGTAGAAAACCAACCAGGAAGCTGACGTTTGTGGATTTTGACGTCAGCACCAGTGGAGGTCACGACTTCCTCCAACAAATCAAACAGGAGCCGATCCACACGCTCTTATTTCCTCCTTATCCCACAAGCTGCACCAAACTCAGACTGTCAAAATAAAACACGGCTCAACATCTTTCAGAGTTTGGGAAACTTCCTTGTGAGATAATATCATAATTATAATAATATCAAAGTAACAAGTGTTTCAGCTTTACTGTAAAACAGAAAATCACTTTTTAAATGTTCTATTTCTAAATGAATGGAGAACATCATCATCCACCATCTGTCAATCATCCACCATCCATCATCCTTGCATCACACAAGTAAGACAGAACCAGAATCAGCGGATGATGCAAAGGAGACGTAAAAATAAGAATTGAATGTTAAGAATGAATAAACCTGAATTGTTTGTATCTTTATTATTTCCCGTTGATTCAGCTTAAAGTTGTTTAAATAATAAAACACATTCATAAAATAGAGAAATACCAGATGTTAAATTGTGTATTCAATTTTATTTGCGCATCACTCAAAGCAGACACACAAACTTCACTTACGTACAACTCTGCGTATAAAAATATAAGGAGTGGCGAACAACAGGAGCCACTCTCTGATTCTCATCAGATACAACTTCAACTAGAATTATAAATAAATGATGTAATAAACTCACATGTTTAATCATCACACAGGAAGCAGGGTTTGGAAGAAGCAGGAGCGGCGGCACATCAGCGTTTAACTGCAGACGTAAGAAGAGGTAGATACACTGAAGGCCACCGGGTTTTTTGAAAGAGTAATACCACTGTTTTTAGCTGCTAATGCTCACGGGCAATATATTACAAATGTATAACTTAAAACTGCCATTAGGCACATGCATGTACTTCCATTCATACGTATGAGGGATGGAACCCAAAAACAAAAGTAAGACTTTTCCACTTTTTTTAACCCTCCACTCTTTCCTCGATCAGCTGACCTGAAATGACACGTTCCCTCGTATAGTTTCATAAAACGTCTGTTTATTCATTCTGCCGTCCCAGGACAGCAGCTGTCTGTGTCACGTGGAATAAACAGAGGAGAAACTGGAATGCTGGGAAACAGGAAGGAGAATTCATTTCACAGAAGGAAGTTAAAGAAGTCCCTTTACCTCGGAGTGACCGGTTTCCTCCTTTAACTAAAGCAAAAAGTAAAAAACAGCCTGTAATGAAAAGTGCATCTCGATTAGCACACTTTTAATGATTCAAGAAAAACCCTGGACCAGTCAAACCTTTTGATACCTGCGTCCAGATGTTGGCTACCTCGTCCTACTCTGACATTAAACTGCATCCACCTCGTTCCCCTCGGCTCCACACAGCTGCTTCATGGCAGCGTCGATCCTCTGCAGTTTGCTATGCAGCCTCTCGCCGTAGCTCTCTGCGCCGATTGTCTTGAGAACGTCCGGAAGCTGACGAATCTGCTTCTCGGCAGCAGAGGCGATCCAGGCGTTGACGCGGGCGTTGAGCTCTGGGAGTTGGAGTGCTGCCGTTACTCCCTGTTTTTTGCCGTCCTCGGAGGGGAGGTGGTGTACGAGCCGACGCAACCGCTTGACGGACATTGAGTGGTGGACGAAGAAAGCCGGGAGGATTTCTCTGAGGTGGCTCGCTCCGTCTGCAAAACAAATAAATACGATTAAAGGGGACATAGCATGCAAATTCCACTTTGTTAGTGCTTCTACAGGTTAATGTGGGTATCTGGCTCATGTCTACCAACCCAAACACTCTGGGGAAAAACACTCGCGCGTTTTGTTATAGTTCCTCTAAGTCAGAAACGTCATGCTTGAGCGACTCGATTGAGCTTCCTGGGTTTTGTGTCGTAACAAGGAACTGGAAGTCTCCCTACATGGTCTTGGCCCACCCCCCACCTCATCCCCCCCGCCCCCCCACACTCATTACGCCGGGTTTACACCGGAGGCAGCGAGGCAGCGCAGCGCCGTTCTCCAGCACGCAGCCGCCTGGCTGTTCACACGGGACGAGCATTTCTCCGCTGGTCAGCCCCATAGACTGTACATATAAGGTCAGCCCGCGATTCTGCTTTCTCCGCTTGTTGTTGTACCGTTGAATGTCGGGGTTTGGGGGTAAATGATGGTCTTTGGGTTCTCAGCGCAATTTTCAGCTCGACCGTGAACGTGAAACCAGAGACTGAGAAAGAAGATGGAAATGAAGCCAAAATATGCTGCGTACGGGCGGCGCCATCTTGCCCTTTTGACTTCATTAGGAGCCTGAGACTTCAATATTAAAGGGGACATAGCATGCAAATTCCACTTTGTTAGTGCTTCTACAGGTTAATGTGGTATCTGGCTCATGTCTACCAACCCAAACACTCTGGGAAAAAAACACTCGCACGTTTTGTTATAGTTCCTCTAAGTCAGAAACGTCATGCTTGAGCGACTCGATTGAGCTTCCTGGGTATTGTGTCGTAACAATACACTGGAAGTCTCCTACATGGTCTTTGCCCATTCATATAAAATATGTAATTTATATCGTTTAAAATCATGGGGGAGAGGGGGAGCTGGCTCATTAGCTGGAATTTAAAGGAACAGGCACTCAAAACAGGTCACTCTGTGTTTAGGCACCTGAACGTGGATTTTTCATCAGCCTTTAACTTCTCCAGGTCGACAGCGATCAGCGTTTTCTTTGCAAATACAGAGAATACAGCACATAAACTATGGATCTGTGATCTCACCTCTGAGCTCTTCGCAGCTCGTGCACACGCTGTCGTGCCAGGGGGCGCTCCTCAGCAGCAGGTGCTGCCTGGGGCAGTCGCAGCTCTGGGACTTGGTGCAGTTGTGATGAGCAGAGACGCCGTCGGAGAAGGTTCCGTTGGAACAGACGTGGCAGACGGTGTTCTCGTCAGATGTACCTGGAGGGGACAGACGAGAACCACACAGAGTCAACCTCCTACTTTCAGGAACACATTCTATTCAAGAGTTATTTATTTCATTACAGCCACAGACCCATCAGAGCGACTTCCAGTCCAACACAAGCACCAACAACAGACACGGTGTCAGTTGAAATGAGACGTGGTCAGATTTCTGCCTCTTGCTGGTGCAGACGATGGATACTTGTAGTTGTAGTGAACAGTCTTTGCCTCCAGGGGGCATCAGAGTAGTGTGGCTGTCTTTCTGTGACTCATCTCAGTGGTTCCGCACAACAGCGTCACCATCGATAAAAACTACAGTGCAGCTTATTTTAAACTACAGATGTGATACAGCTGCAAATAAACACTGCTGTAGAGGCTGGTGCAGTGAAAGCATTATGGGAACTGAAGTCTCGCTGACTCATGAATCAGCTGCTTCACAGAAACTCCACATGTGAAGATGTGTCATGTGCTTGTTATCACAGCGTCATGCGTGACTCGTGTGAGAATCATCAGCAACACGTCGGTGACACATACTGGACTCACATGTCAAAGAAACATGTGAGTCCAGACTTCAATAAGTCAACCTGATAAACACATTCTACACCGAAGATGGCTTTCAGTGCCTCTAGATCTGATCCAGGACCTTTAGATCTGATCCAGAACCTTTAGATCTGATCCAGGACCTTTAGATCTGATCCAGGACCTTTAGATCTGATCCAGGACCTTTAGATCTGATCCAGGACCTTTAGATCTGATCCAGGACCTTTAGATTAGATTAGATTGGATTTAGATTAGATTAAATTTGATTGGTTCCAGAACCATTAGATCCTGATCCAGAACCATTAGATCCTGATCTACCACTTTTACATCCTGATCCAGAACCAACATCCTACCTTTGCTCAGCACTCCCTGTCCGGACGGGCACGCGCTGTGGCGCATGCAGATGTCGTGCTGTTTGTTGAGGTAGAATCCCTCCTTGCACGCGCACTGTGTGTTGCTGTGCGCGGTGCAGGCCGTGCGCACCACCTCGTAGCGCCCGCACACGCTGCAACGTAAACACTTCCTGATGTAGTTCCCCAGCTCCGTGTAGGAGCCCGGCGGGCACGGCGCGCACTCGCTCCTGCTCGTCGCCTTGCAGGGCGCACGCAGGTAGGTCCCGGGCGCGCAGCCCTCGCAGACCAGCTGCGTGCCCGTGGACGGGTCCGTATGCTTAAAGGTCAGGGCGCAGTCCACGAGGGCCGCGTGCAAGGTCAGCAGCACGATGGGGACCAGTGGCGGGAACATCTGGAGGAAGAAGAGAAGGAAGGAAGATAAACAGAGTTAGAACAAACACATCTGGAGGGGGAAGAGGAACAAGGAAATCAGATAAAACTGTCAAACTCTAGCGAACAGGATCTGATCCAGATGTTTCTCTCCAGATGAAAGTTGTGGAAATATCCCTCGTGGATCAGATGGAAGCTTCCATCCTGTTTTAAAAGCAGCTGTAGATCCGCAGACCAGGAGCTGAAGCTGCAGCTCAGACCGGCTCCCACCTACCGTGAGCTGATGAAGATGATGAAGAGGAGGAAGCAGAGGAGGAGGAGGATGGTGCAGCAGCAGCGAGGCTCAGGACGAAGATCCTCTCTCTCTCTCGTCATCTCTATTTATCAGCTCTTCTGACTTCTACCTCTGACGATTCATTCATCAATGAGCTAAACCGGTGATTCTCCGGAAACGTGTCATGGCAAAGGAATTCCACACATCATCCTGGTCAGAGTACTAATACTAAAACTAACACTACTAATACTACTACTGCTTTTACTATTGTATTATTATTATAATAGCCTCTGATGACGATCACATGCTAGAATCTCACATGTTATATGATCTCATATGTGTGATGCTATATAATATTTCATATGCTGTATAATCTCATGAATGAATTATTCCTCATATCAAACTTCATCCAAAGGATAAAGAGGAGATGAGATTTTATTTTGATACAAATCAATCAGATCATTTCCCACTATAATAGAATTTAAATCAGTAAATCATCCTAAATGTTCTGGATTTGTACCTCAGCCTTTTATAAAGAGTACAAAGTATTAACCTGTTCATAAAATGTATTATATATAATTTTATTTTTATATTTATATACTTATATTTATGCCACTAGAGGGAGATAGTTCATTCATAAAATTCTTCTGTCAAACTGAAACTTGTGATAAAGATCCGGATATTCTGGAATAACCTGAGTGTGTGTGTGTGTGTGTGTGTGTGTGTGTGTGTGTGTGTGTGTGTGTGTGTGTGTGTCTGTGTGTCTGTGTGTGTCTGTGTGTGTCTGTGTGTATTGTGACTGTATGGGTCAGTGTAATTATTTAATGATTGTCGTGGGATTCTGTTTACACTGTAAATAATATACTTGTATATTTCCTCATCTTTCTATTGAATTTTCTTTTACAGATTTCTCTTATTTTATAAATAAAGGATTATTTAATCAGGCCTTAAATAAACTCCATCTATTATAACAAACTTTCTGGCTGCAAGTCGACAAAGTGCAGGAACTGATTCACAAGGTTTGATCCAAATAAAGATAAAAAACACATTTGATTATATGACTGCACCCACAGGGGGCGCTGTCGCTGTCATTGTATTTAAAGCAGATGAAGGAAAAGTGAAGTTCTGACTGTATTTAAAATGATAAATTCTGAAGTTATAAACTGGGACTAAAGAAAATATATTTAAGTTAAGAATATTTGAAAAACTGAAGATGATGACCGAAGGTTATTGTAACTCAAAAAATATAAAAACTCAAAATAAAACTATTCTTGTTCTTGAGTCATTTTGATTCAAGTTCCTGTTGAAACAAGAACATTTGTTGTGAAGGATGAATTTCAGCGTTTACTGCTCAGCAACTGATCGGCAACAAACAAACAGATTATTAACAAGAAGAGATTATAACTAAAAGCACAGCTGGACAAAAAAACACTGAAGTCAATGATTGAGACTCATTTATATTTAGAGTTAAATCTGTAAAGTAATGGAGCCAAATAAAGAACAATAAAGAGGAGAAATGTGAGGAAGCATCAGAGATAAGATGTTTATTTGAGGACTCGTCTGCCCGTCTGTCACCATGACAACAGCATCGCTACCACTAGGACTAAGAAAACAGTGATTTTGAGGTTTGACACCAGTTTGTCTCAGGAATAGAATCCAGAGGTTGTTTTCTTCCTCCACACGTTAACTCTGTCTCTTGTCCCCGTCGACTTTCACTTTTCTGAAGCCTCCGGCTGAAGCAGCAGCAGCTGTCAGTGGACGAGCTGGTTCCCCTGAGGGTGAAGCACAGACCGCTGCTCGTCTGTGTTCAAGAATGTGCTTCCTCGGCCGAAGCAGAAAACAGCTCTTCATGTTCAAGTGCCTGCAGATTTCACAACGAGGCCAAAATCACTGAAATGAGGAGACAGGTCCTGTTTGTTTTCTTTTCCCACAAATCAAAACCTCAAACTGAAACTGAGGAAGTTTCTGGGTAAATGTAGGCGGACAAATAAAAACCCACACTTACACAACGATGACCTTTAAGCCTCAAAGCAAAAAAACAAGTGCAGAATCCCAACCTGTGAACCATTTGTTCTGACATCAGAGTCATGAGTCTATAAATAAGGACGACGACACGTCTGCACTTCCTCCAGAAAGGAAGCTGAAATATCCCAGATATGAACAGTGCCATCTTGCACATCTGGAGATGAAACATGCACTCGACCAATCACGAGTCAGTCTCCGCTGTCAATCATCACGTAGCAGCCAGCCACCAGGAGGCGATCAGGATTCTTTGGCTTCACTTTTGGCAGCTGTCATGTCGTCCATCTTTATTTACAGTCTATGGATGAGATTCGATATATAATCTACTGATATTTATGAATCTGAATCTAAACGTAAACAGACTTTATTTAGATCACGGTTTTCTTATCGAGCTCAGAGCATTCACTCATTGTGTGAGTTTGAGGTTCAGTTCGGTTAGTGGACGGGCCGCTCTGCCCCCGGAGCCACATGTGGTTAATCAGGGGCCTGCTGCACGAAGGTTTGAGCTCCACTTAGACGTTCTGTAAACATTTAAAAGCAAGTTACAGGCCCATTAGTAGCTAAGAACTTTCAAAGTAAACTTCCTGTGGCTGAAAGATGCTTTTCAATAAACTGTCGCCGACATTATCTCCCAAATTAACATCAGACAAGTGAATCCTTTGACGTGGAAACGCTGCCAGCGCCGTGTTTACTGCTCACATCACATGTTTGGTCCTGCTGCACTTGCTGTGTAATCACTGATGGCGTGTGGTCGACATCACGTCAGAGGTTTTGCGTGCAGTTGGTGCCACTAGAGAAACTTACTGTACCGATGACGTCACATTCTTCGTGTGTTTTCCAGGTTAAACATGAGAAGAATGTGACGTCATCAAGGAGGCGTGTGGGAGGTTGTATGGAAGTCCAGAGAGGACAAAAATAAATACATTCAATTCAATTTAAAGGGACATAAAATCTCTCTCTTATATGGAATAAAGAAGCAAAAATAGAAAAAATAATTTGATAAATACACAGAAATATGATGATATGATGTTTTTATAACTTAGTGTAGGTCATAAGCCCAGCCTCCTCCATGTTAGCAGGTGGGACACGGATAGAGTTCTTATCACACTGATGTTTGTACAGTGTTCATGTTTCTGATCAGTTTGGTTTTAATTAGTTAATTGATGATAGAAAAACGATGATGATTGACAGCTGAGACTCCTGACTCCTGATTGGTTTAGAGCTTGCATAAATCGACCGCACCTCGATATCACGGCTCCGTGCAAGACGGCTCCCGATCGTATCTGAGATATTGTGACTTCAAGCATGTGCGTAATTACAGTGATGAGGTAAACGTTTGCTGACGTGAGCTTGTGGTTAAAGAACACGTTTCTGTCTGCTCTCAGTGAGCAGACATATAAAAACACCTCCCGATGACGGAGGTGTTTTTAATCTGCAACAGTCATGAAGCTGAAACCAGTGGTTCATGTGTCTCCTGTTAGAATAAGTGCAGCATGAAGAAATCAGTTTACTGGGAAGGTTCCATCGCTGGTTTCTATCCAGACTGAGTCAGTGAGAAACTGTCCTCAGCTTCACCAGAGCTTTGAAAGACAGAAAAGAGAGAATTCAGCAGCAATTTGTATAAAATTTTGTTTGTTTTAATAGTTTGGTGCAAAATACCGAGAAACAGGCAAAGAAAAAATATTCAGTTCTTTCTCAAAATAACATGAAAAGTGATCATGAAACGTCCAGCGAGGATCAGAAGATTAGTTTCTGCTTAAATTCACTGAAATACTCGTTGAAGGATTCACACAATCATGACACTAAGAATAAAATAAGATTCAATAATATAAAAATAAAATTCAGATCAGATTCAAATCTATAAAGTTAATAAAAAAACAAAGTTTCGTTGATAACGACAAACAATTTAAAACTCATCATGAAGAATTTTACAAATGCTGAATATTGATCTTGATGGTGATGTATAGAGCTGTATATTTATAGATCTATATATTTATATATTTATAGATCTATATATTCATGTATTAATAGATGCAGTTGGATTTGTCACTGTTTTCTCTGAATGGCGGCCGTGGGGCGGGTCTTCATCCTCAGCAGCTCTGGGATTGGTCGACTGCTGCCCTGGTAAAAGTCCAGTCCTGTGATCCACTCCACGTCTCTGACCCGTGATTGGTGGAACCACATGTGATCTTCCACCCAATGAGATTCGTCCTCTGCACTCTGTCAGGAAAAATGGAAATTTAATTTGACTGTTGAAACAGACGATAACAGTAATTAGGAAGAAGTAAACAAAGGGCTGCTTATTATGGGCTGAGACAGTGAAGCCACTTTGTGGTTTCTTACTCTGCAGCTCTCCGAGTTGCTGTGGACGTGCGGCAGCAGGAAGGAGATGCTCTGCAGCGTCCCGGTGCAGCTGCTCACCGGGCGGGCCGAGTCTCCGCAGCTCGTCAGCACCGCAAAGTAATGAGTGGGGATGGAGATGTTGGTTCCAGACACAAACCTGCAATCAAACACAGGGAAATTATAATTCATCGTATTCAAAGCTTCTCTCCTCCAGAGAAAACAGCTCCTGAAGCCCACGTCTTAGAAACATCATCAAATCTTCTGTTTTCTCACACTGACTCATTCCAGTGAGACCTCGAGAACATGTCAGGAAGATGTGAGGAACATGTCAGGAACATGTCAGGAACATGTCGGGAACATGTCAGGAACATGTCAGGAAGATGTGAGGAACATGTCAGGAACATGTCAGGAAGATGTGAGGAACATGTCAGGAACATGTCAGGAAGATGTGAGGAACATGTCAGGAACATGTCAGGAGATGAAAATG